>NW_002987785.1:76634-101634 GCF_000006295.1 Pediculus humanus corporis | reverse complement strand
AAAAAAAAAAAAAAAAAAAAAAAAGTCAGAACTCACGTGACACATTTTCGTGAGCCTGAACAATTCGACTACCTCCTCATTGAACCGTTCAACGGTTGCATTAAACTACTGTTGATGTACCCGTACGTCGTGTACATGGGACTCTGTTGTGCTCTTTGCAAAGCTTGATCCTGGTATTGACTTTGCATGTTCATGACTCCCATTTGGACGGGCATTTGAGGAGGTTGATTCATGAATCCGGCCGAATTTGCTATGTACCCGGTGACCGGAGACCCTTGCTGAGCAGCTACCCTGTACCCGTTGAGTCCGCCGTATTGAGCCACGAGATTGGGATTGAGAGCGGGCACGTTCGGACTCACTCTCGCGCTTGCCGCTTGCATTTGATGAACGGAAGGAGTTCCCCTCGAGGACCGCGGAACCGAAGAGGGTGATATACCCTAAAAAAAATATAAAATTTTTATAACAAATGTCTTAAAGGTGAGTGGAAAATGTTTTTCTTTTTTTTTTTTCCCCCACAATTACTTGATAGTATTTGTGATAATTTGCCAACGTGACTTGACTCGATGCGGGAGGTGTGGCGAGAGATCGAGCACTCTGTTGCTGTATTTCCAATTGCCTCGTCGGTGGAGGAGGAGTCATTGTACCGTGCACGTGATGAGGTTGAAGTGGCGGAGGAGTCACCGTGCTGCAAGCGGGTGGAGGCGTAACGTTGCTGCAAGACGGAGGTATCATTTCCAAACCGTTGGTGAGTTGTTGCAATTTGGCCAAGCTGCACGACGGAGTCTGAGTGGAAGATGAAGCCGGTGTGGGGTTGTGCGTTTGAATGTAAAAGTTAGTGGGAGTGGAAACGGTACAACGTTGATGACCTAGTGCTGCCGATTGTTGAGCCATGTGATGTTGAATGACCGTAGTCATGGGAACGCTGACGTAACTACTAGCCTGATCATGATGAAAATTTTTTTTGGGTCACTATGTCACATCTTTAAAAAAAAATTTTTTAAATTATAAATATATTACTTACCTGGGACATTCCCATGTAGTTAGCTTGAGAAATAATGTTGTGAGGCGTATGATGATGCTGTATGGGTGCGTGATGATGGGAATATCCCGCTTGTTGCATCATTTGATTATGCAGCTGAAGTTGCTGCTCATTGGTCATTTGCTGTTGTTGATGGCCTGATGCAGGAGAAGAAGTTCTATTTTGCTGTTGGGGCGGCTGAAAAACGTGCATTAGAGGCGTAAATCAAAAAAGAACTAAAACATCCAAATCACAAAATCTTTTTTTCAAGAAATTTACCTGTAGCAAAGGCGAGGGCGGCCTCCTTTGATGAGGAGAATTTCCTCTGTGTTGCGCAGACGGTTGTTGTTTGGGTTGCTGTTGAGAGGATCGTCCCCTGTGTTTCGTGGGCTTCGTTTGATGATGTAAATGAGCTTGCATGTATTGTGCCATTTGTATGGCATGTTGATGTTGCGGAGAAGATGCCGGAACCGATAAATGTTGGTGTCCAACCACTTGTTGAGAGCATTCAAACGTTTGATGGTGAGGAGCGGGATGGGAAACAACGGAAGGAGGTCTCACGGATTCCGGGTTCAAATCGTTCGAAGAAATCGACGTCGGACTTTCCAGACCCAACTGACTGACATCTAAATCGCATTGACCGTACCCGTGCAGCGAATGAACGGAATTCGTGGTCGAATCGGGAGTGTAGACGCCCATGCTAGGTATGTCGGGTTGTGATGGCGTAGGCGGTGTTCTTTTTATACAAGGGGGAGTCGTCGAAACTTCCACTACCTCGCAGCTTTTAGGTTTTTCGTCCTCCACTCTTGTTTGCGTTGAACATTGACTCCACTGTGAACTGTCGTTACTATTTTCAGCCTTTCCTAAATTTTTGTCACGCTCTTGATCGTCCACGATGACAACATTAGGAGAATTTTTGTTGTTAGCCTTTTTATCATTCTCAAATTTTTCATCTTTTGTTTCGACACTCGTTTTTGCATTTTCGTTCTCCTCGATCTTGTCGACATTTCTGTCGTCCTTACACAGTTGGCTACTGTCTTTCAAGCATTGGTCACCCAATTCGAAGTCAGAAATGGACTTTGGCTCGTTACGATGGATTTTCTTCTGCTCTTCTCGATTGGATTCGACCTCACTTTCATCTTTATTATGGCGTTTACTATCGAACCTTTCCGACTTTTGACATTCTTCCGCTTGATGATTCGCGTCTTCGGTTTTTTTCACATCTGTTTCTTTCGATTCCGTACCCTCATCGTTTACACTAACCGTTTTCCCTTGGTCAACTTCACAATTTTTCACGGTATTAACGTTATTCAACTGTTTGTCTTGAGATTCATTTTCAGCCTTAAAAAATTTTAAATCAGAATTTTCAACGCACCGGTTCACCGTTACTACTAGCACTTCTTTCGTCTCGGAATAACCACTTTTATTTTGCTGCTCCAAATTTTCTTCGCATTCTATCAATTCGTTCCGCGTATGCGGCGTGTCTTTTTCTTTCGAGTCCGCAAACAGGGTTTTTTCTGAACTAAGCACAGCCACTTGATCACTGACACGACTATCGGATTGTTCTTTATTATGCAATTTGGAATTTTCTTCGTCCTCAACTGAAACTTCTTTACATTCATTGGTTCCTCTCGATGTTTCTTCCGCTTCTTTATCACTCGATCCCTTTTCGAGTAAAGGTTCTAAAATTTTTTCTACTTCTTTATCCGCTATTTCTTCCATTTTCAATTCGTCTTTTATAAGATCTTTGTTACAAATATTGTTGTTGTTATTATTATTACTATTATTATTATTGTTGTTGTTATTATTACTATTGCAATCACTATTGTTACTACCGTCAGTACTATTACCATAATTGTTGTTATTAATACTATTATTATTATTACTACTATTGTTACTTTCATTTTTACTCGTGTTAGTACTATTTTTATTATTCGCAGTATTCTTGTTTCCTATTCCTTTTTTATCACAGCTTACATTTTCTTCAACATTTTGACTTGAATCGCTTCCCTTCTGGTCGGGAAGGTCATTGTGCTTATCTGTAGTTTGCAACATAGAAACGGCTAATGGTAAATTACTTTCGTCTGAATCTTCACTCATGCTAGTTTTCTGTGTTGCAGGCACTGCGTAGTTGATTTGTTTTTTACGACACCGGACGGATTTTTTGCTATTCGGCAATATACTCTTTCGTAGTCTGCTACTACTCCGAACATCGTCTTTCTTTTCTTTAACGACATCTTCGGCGGCGGCAGCAGCAGCAGCATCATTTTTCTCCGGAGCGGGAGATAAAGATGGCGCCAAATGAATGCTGTCCCTTCTTTTTAACGTAGATTGAATTTCAGGTTTGAGTTCGGGCATTTTAATTTCTTTTTTATGCTTTTGCCAATTTTTCTTAGATTTCTTCGATTTCCCTCTAAATTTTTTCTTCGACCTTGATGATAATACTTTTGGCGTCGAGTCGACGGATTCCCCTGTTTTTGTTCCCGAATTCTTACCAACGACAGCCTTTTCCTCTTGATTTTTCGATTCTTTGGAGTGAGAACGAGAAACTCTTTTAAGGTTAACCTCTTCGTCTTCCTTGTTGTTGCTCTTTAATTTATTCTGAAAGGAAGATGATTCGCTTGAATAATTTATCCTCCTATTTTTCGACGCCTTTTTGACACTTTTAAGAATTTGCTCCTGATCCTCGATAACTCTATTTTGAAGATTATCAGGATTTAATAATTCCGTCTTTTTACTCTCCTCCTCCAACCCTTTTATTTTCGAAGACACGCTTAAAATTCTTCTTTTCGATGAATTAATTGATTTTTCTTGTTTTGCCGGTGTGACATCACCGGGTGCTTCTGATATTTTCCTTTTTCTTTTCTCCCTTTTGAATAACGGTTCGTCCGTGGAGAGAGGGGTTTCGAATGACGAATCGTATGTTTGTTTCTTTCCCTTTTTGCTTGTTTTGACGGATGGTGATTCAAACGAAGAAGAAGACGGTTCATTCTTTTCGCTCTCTCCATTTTTTTCGCCAATCACATCTTCCGCGGATTCGTTAGATTGTAAATTTTCTTCCGCGTCCTGGTAAGGATTAGGAATTTGAGTCATTAAAGGTTTCCACCTTAGACAGTCTGGATCTATTCGTATTCGCGTTTTACTTTTGGCTGCCTTTTCCGCATGCTCTTTCACCAAGTTCCAATCGACGCAAAGAGCAAGTTTACTTTTTTCCGATGCCGAAGCCCAAGGATTACAATTGGCTGCAGGCTCCTAAGAAAAAAGGAAAACAAAATTAGTTTCAAATATTTTTTTTTTTTTTTTTTAAATAATTATAAATAATCCTCAATACCGAAACTTTTATCAGACATATCATATCCATCATTTGCAAAGTTGCTGCTATATCATGTCCATACATTCCAGTCTCTTTACTTATAGCATCTATTGTTACTTGCATGTTATCTTTTCCGACATCTCTGTGTGCTGCCAAATATTCTAATATGACCGATTTCCAATAAGCGTGATACGATACACGCCCTAAATCGGACAACGGTTTTTCAGGCGTTCCAGGTTGACCCTCTTCTTTCGATAGCAAATAACCTGAAATTAAATCGCAACATAAAATAAACAATTTCGCCAACTTCTAAAAAAAAAAAAAATTTTTTTAAACTTACTAAAATGAATTAAAAATCGTCCGTAACCCTGTCTTTGATACTGCGGCATTGTCATAATACACGACACGTTGTATTTTTGGGCACAATGTTTTTCTTTAGAAAAATATCCCACTAAATGACAACCCTTAAAAACAAACCAAAAAACATTTAAATGACAATTTTCCTTTTCAACAACAACAGTGTCACACACGCACACACACAGTGTCCTTCCTCACCTTTTCATCATTTTTCGTGAGTACATAAAATAAAAAAGGCTCAACGTCGTAATATAAAGTCTTATGATCTAAAAACAATTTCGCAAGAAGGCAAAGGTTTTGGCAATAAATTTTATTGACGTTTCCATCCACTTCGAAAACGGATAAATCGTTACACCGATAAATCTCGGTGGCCGGAGGATGCCTCCACGTGCACTTGTCCTGATGTCGTTCCAAAACGCCTTTACTCTTTGTATATTTCAAACAAAATTCGCATAGAAATAATTTCGGCAATCTGCATAATAATAATAATAATAATAATAATAATTATTATTAAAAATTTCCGTCTCTTCGCAATTAAAAAAAAAAAAAAAAATTTACGTTAGTGACCTGGCATATTCTTGTGGAAAGGGAGACGAATACCAAGTTTCGATGACGTATTTTCCAAATTCTATCGCGGCCGGACATCTATCACTGTCAAGAGAAAAACTATTATTACTCCCTGTCGTCGTTCCAGGTACGAGAATCGTTTCCGCTTGAGGAATAACAGCAGGAGTCGACTGGAAAAAAAAAAAAAAATTAGATAATAAAGATAATAAACCGAAAAAAGGGATTTCGTTTAAAATAAAAAATTTTTTTTTAAAATAAAACTCACAGAATTCGATCTTTCTCTCGTTTCTTTAAACAATTCAACGTCTTTAGGTGTGACACCTGGAGGTAAACTTGCCTTTTGCAAAACAGCATCCGTTATGTCATTGGACCCTGGAAGAATAAAAAAAAAAAAAAAAAAAAAAAAAAAACAAATCATTACATTTCATCTTCCTCAATCAATCACCCTTTTTTTTTTTTCATTATAAATTTTTATACCTAAAAAAAAAATCAATAATATTAAACGCTTTTCTCTCTCTTTTTTTTTTTTTATACCAACTAAATTTTCCAATATTATTATGATTGTTATTATTATTATTATTAATAAAAAATGAATAATGAAAATTAATATGAACAATTAAAATGACCTTCCTTTCATTCTTTTTTTTTCCATGCAAAAAAAAAAAAAAAAAAAAAAAAAAAAGCTTAAACTTTAAATTCAAAACTTTTTTTTTTTTTTTCCCTTCTTTCTCTCTTCCTCCATCTCTCCCTCACACACACACTCTCTCTCTCTCTCTCTTTTTTTATATATAAAGTCAAAACAAGCTTTTAAATATTACATGCAATTATTTCTTAATTAAAAATGACCCTGGTAGGCTTGAGTAAAAGTTTTCTTTTTTTTTTTATGTTACACTATTTTTAAGGCATGTTCATTTTCAAGCGAGCTTTTTAGCAAACCTAATAAATTTTAAATTAAGCACAATATTTTTAAAATAAAAACCTTTGAAAAAATTTGCCATTTTCGATTACGTTTAAAATGACAGTTCTCAGCAGCACTTCTACACATTTTACTTTTAGTAGTAGTTTACAAAGCCAAAAAAAAACTTTTTTTAAATACTCCTTCACTATTAAAAATACTTTACACCACGTGGTACATAATATTAATACCTTTTCAATAAATAATTTAATAAAAACAATGTAAAATTAATATTTCTTTTTTTTTTTTTACCTCCTTTTCCAAATAAATACAACACGAATGATTTTTTTTTTCCCTTAGGTTCACAGGTTCAGGTATTTACTTTAGTTTTTTTTTAGTTAAAAAATGCACCTTCATTTTTAACACGAACATCAAAATACAAAATTATTTTTGTTATTTAATGCCATTATTTGATTATGTGAAATGAAAATGCATTTTTACATTTTTTTTTTTTTTTTTTATACAGTAATTATTAAGAGACACATACATAATGATGATAATAGATATATATTTAGTTAAATTAATTAATTACCAGGTTTATAACCAACTCCTTACCCTTAATTTTAATTTAATTTTCCTTTTTTTTTTTTTTTTTTTTTTTAGTAAAACTTTAATACCAAAAATTTTAATAAAATTGTTAAAAAAAAAATGCAGAAAAGCTTTTTATGATGAACATGAAACCAAAAAAAAAAAAAAAAAAAAAAAAATTTTGAAAATTGAAAAGCATGTACAATAACACAATGCATATAACCGTTATCATCATCATCATCATCATCATAATAATATAAATACAGAACACAAAAGCCTTATGGTTAGAAAACCGATTCAATGTCAGTATAATTAACACCTTTTTATTATTATTAATATTAATATTAATTATTTTTTTTAAATAATGATAATAAAAAAAAAAATTTAGTGCCAATGTTGTGATGTAATAACACAAAAATCCATTATCCGAATTTTTATTCGTTTGATTATTAGAATTTTTTTTTTTTTTTTTTTTTTTTTTTTTTGGGTTAGTCAAGAGTCAACACCATTAAATAATAATTAAATCAAAGATATGAGATAAAAAAAAAAAAAAAATTACATAAAAGCAAAATGTGAACAGTGAGAGGCTGAGCTTTCGTGAGACTAAAAAAAGTGCTTTGGCCAGCCAGCCAGCCACCCAGACACACAACCGCACCCTGGGCCAAGCAATATTTGTCTTACCCGAGTTTGTTCCGCGGTGATGCTGCTGGGTGGCCGTAGCTTCTGCGATAATATGTCTCTTTTTCATCTTTATCTCTTCCATCCGTGTCCCGGCATTGAACAAGTCCCCCGATATAATTCGCCTTCTCTCTTGTTCGTGTTGCTTACTGCTCACGGCAGTTTTAAATAAACGTGAGGGCGTCATCGAGGGTGAAAGATTTTTATCTATCGTTATCATTTCTTTATCGGTTTCTAATGTTTTCCCATCGGGATTTTTGGGTTTTCTCTTAGAGAGACCGTAATTTGAAAACGTGCCCGGACGCATTCTGGCATGGCTCGGAGCGGCAAATAAATGACTTAGACCGTCGAATAAACCCTTGAGCCGGCCAAACCCAGATTTATATTTTTCGTAACTATCGTTAGTTGAAGTGCACGGCTGAGCGGTATCGTTACTGCTTCCACTGTCGCGGACGGACAAGCTAAAAGGTCCGGTTGCTATGCCGCCAGCAGCAGCAGCCGCAAACCCCCAAGCCTGCTCTTTCGCTTTCGATTTGTTCTCATCTGTTAAATCTGTCGTTAATTTATTCTTAGAACCTTTGTTGAAAGCACTGTGCCTGAAAAACTTTTGCTTTTCTTTTGATATTTTATCACTTTTTTCCTCTAATTGCCTACCAGGGTCAAACCAAAGAGAATCTTCATCTTTACCATATCCACAGCTCGAACTGTCAAAGTCTGAACTTTTCGTTCTTCTCCTTTTTAACCTCGCTTGTTTCGTCAATCGCTGTCGTATCGACTTTTCAAGGCTCGACATTTTTAAAACTTGATAAGACTTGGAATTTTCTGAAAACCTAAATATATAAATTTTTTTTACATTTAATAAATAATTATAGTTAATAAATAAATAATCATGATAAAAGTAATTTTTTTTTTTTTTTTTTTTTTATTGAAAATTCCTCTTACCTTTGGTTTCTACTTTCTCCTCTCACTTTTGAATACTTATTTTTCACGCTTTCAGCTGCCCTCAATTTTTTCGATTTGGTATCTGCTTTTAGCTGATTTTGGATGCACTGTCGACATCGCCAAGGTCGTTTGGGACGACGATCTGCTAAGGGATCCAAACAGGACCAATGATACGCGGCATTGCATTCGTTACAACATAAAAGGCAAGTTTGATCGTTTGAACGACCGCATCCCTTACAAGTGCTACATTCTTCGCAAACCCACTGTCCTCCCTTTTTCAACTGCAATGCGAACTCATTGCCAAAACCTCCAGGAGAACAAGATAAATGTATTGATGTACCACATTTCGAACATGAACTCAATGGCTCTTCTTTTCCTAGACGATTTTTTGCAGACGTACCTAAGCATTCTCCACAAATGGGTAATGCAGAACTCGACTGAAAAATATTACATAATTATTAGAGACTCGATTATAACATTTATTAAAAAAAAACTCGAAGCACAACTCAATGATAGGTGAAAGTATTTTGAAAACTTTAAGTCACTATTATTATTATTATTATTATTATTATTAAATTTAGAGTATTGATTAACATTAAAAATTACAATTTATTATGGATATTAATTTAATCGATCACTTTCACCGATAAGACATTAAATTTTTAAATGAGAGACACAAACGAGTATTTATTAAACTTTTACTTACCTTGGTAAAAGAAGTGTTCGCATTGGATGGTTTCTGATCTACTTTACATACTTCCATTTTTTTCCTACTGGTTCCTGATCCAACTTCTTCGACAGGTTTGAAATTATTACCCCTTTTAACCAGTTGACCTCGAGCAATTGCACGCTTGGTTGAAAGTCTAAGTACCGAGCTTAAATCCATGTTTGGTGGTACATCAACTTCATACGTAAGCTGAATGTGCCTTTCGATAGATTTAAGAGACGATCCATCTCTTTCTCCCAGTTCCCTAGCAGCTTTGACGACAATTCTTGATAAATCAGAGCACTTTGCAAGGTTAAGCTGCCTGACTGGAACTCCTTCGGGATCTTTGTATGTGCTTTGACCTTTGTTGAAAACTTTTAAAACGATTCCCTGTTTGACAGACTGGTCTAAAGCTTCTGCTATAACATCTTCGTGGAAATTGTGATGCTGTCTTATGGCATGAATTATACGTTCCGCCGACGGTCTTTGTTTTTGAGAACGTATTTTTTTTATGGCTTCAAGCATCCATTTTCCCCAAGTCTGCAAGTCCACTCCTTCCAGTTCTACATCTCCCATTTTGAATTTCTAAGAGTATTTGCTATTTGTCCAAATACAATTAATACACCGCCTTTATATTTAACCAGTTTTTATGCACGACGTCAAATAAATTCAAAGAATTTATTGAGAGCACCATTATTTCATAAATTTAGATTATACTACTTAAGTTTTATTAACTAAAAAAACAAAACAAGACGATAGCATCCAGTTGAGTTACTAAAACAAGAAAGTAACGAAAACCCGGGTCTGCAAGCTACAACACCGCTTCGCAGAACCGGGAAAAACATTTAAACAAAATAATATAAACTTAACTTTGAAACATACTTTAGACAAAACAGTTTTTATTAATATGTTTTTGAGACTGTAACAAAAACTAACCCTTTTCGTTCATTTATTTTAAAATGAATCTATCGAAAGGAATAAATATGAAAGTAGCTCATCTAAAAATTTCGGTTCCCGTCGGAAGGCAGCCATATTGGGCGGATGTAAAATGTGTTTTTTGAAAGCATTCAGTATTCAATAAATTAAGTTTTGTAAGCCTTTAAATATATGCATATAATTTCATTTATTTCTTTTCCAAGTAATAAATAATCCACAAATACGCTCCAACTTGAAAAAACAAAGCAGTTCATTTTCTAATGAATTACACACAATAGCCCGTCGCGTCACAAACAAAAATAAAAAATTTGTAAACTGAAACTAAACCCTTGTACCAAAACAAACGAATCTCAAAAAAAAAATAAATACTTTTATTTACATAAACAATAACCGCAGTCTTATTTAAATTAAATGACTCACTTTAATTATAAAGAATAATATAAATATATTTTCAATACAAAATTCCAATGAGAAACGAGTTTAGACAAGATGGCTTCTGTCAGGACATCTCTATTCGGTAAAAGCGCAAGCGCCAATCGATAATTACAAACCTGTTTTCTTTTTTGTAATAATTTTGTAATATATAATAATAAATATACTCGAATAAATATATTTTAAGAAATACTTATTACAAATGTAATGTCACAAATCACAAACATGAAATATTAAATTCATTTAAACAAAATTAAAAATACATTGAAATATCGTGGAACTAGATATTAGTTACTAACCGGAGCGCACCATGCTCACTTTTTGGCGCAAATTCTACTCTTCAGTTTGCCGTCAGCCATTTTTTCCTTTTTTAACTAACTTTTGACATTTGAATATAAAGAAGTCTTTTTTTTTAATTTAATGTTTTCTAAAACGTTTTTATTGTGATTTAAACATTTTTTTTAGTTTTACTTTTGTTTTAGTCGATTAGTGTGAATAAAAGTGTATGTGAAACTCGAAAATAACCGAAAAAACGCCGAAAAGGTAAGTTTGATTTTTTTTCTATGGAAAACCATAGAACATTCTATGTTCTTACTAATCAAAGAAACGTAATAGCATGCAACAATAGCAATGTATTTCTATTTCTATTAAATATAAGCACAATATCAAACATTACTAATTGATTAAATTTATTGCATTGAAAGTTAATTAAAGGATTAATTTTATATTAAAAATTATTAACCTAATTTTAACAAACCCTTCTTTAACATGGTACTTTAAGAACGGGGTATTTATTGGGGTGAAATTGCTATGACCCTTCCATAACACACTATTCTCACAATTCAGTTTTCAAATTAAAAATCAAAGAGGTTTTATGTATGTAAATTACTATTTTTCCCCCCAAAATTTATTTTAACAAAATGTTCATGTGGCTATTGTTCATGTTGCTAATGTTCATGTGGCTATTGTTCATGTTGCTAATGTTCATGTTGCTAATAATGTTATTGCATTCTATAATAGTATTGGTAATTCTCAACTTTTCCATTGATATATTTCTGTGTTCTTATTGAAACATTTGATGTATATACTAGTAGTAATTAAGAATGACACTTATGATGGAGGAGGGCCATCATGAAAGAAATTAATCCTCCTATCTTAACTAAATTAGTTTAGGTAAATAAAAAAAAATTAAATTTAACTTTCATACAAACTAATTCTTCCAATCAAAGTTTGAAAGATAGTCAAGAAATTAGTTAGTTCCCTAGGGAGAGAGAGAAAAAGAGAGAGAAAGATTTTAATAGACTTATAATAGAAAAGGTACTATTTAAAACCAGGTAAATAAAATATTTTGTGAAGATTAAAAGAAAACAAGTTAGGCCCTTCATTCAAATTCAATTTGGCAAAAATGAATAATAATAAGAACAAAATATTCTCTTTTTGCTAGTACACCTTCTTCTTTTTGATTATTTATATCATCTTCTGCTTTTTTTGGTTTTCAAAAAGGTATAGGAGAGTTGGTATCTGTTACCACCATTTATAATGTAAAAAATTTTATGCATTATGTATACATAATTATTTGCACCAACCCCTTTCATATGTTAAATCATTAATAATAATTTATCTATCAGTTTTTTTATTTATTTAAAAAGGAATAATTATGTGATATTTAAACAAATAATAATAATAATAATAATAATAATAATAATAATAATAATAATAATAATAATAATAATAACTTATAACTTGATAAAGGAAATTTACATGAAATTGTTAAAACCTATTAGATCAAATAAGAAAAAATGAATTTCTTTCTTTTTATTTGTTAAACATTAAAATAAGATATTTGAATTTTAGAAAAAAGTTTTAATAGTGATAATAATAATAATAATTTGATTATTAATTATACAAATGCATAACTTTATGAAGAAAAAATTTTTAAATGAAATGAAACAATTAAAACAGGGAAAAAAAGAAGGGATTCATTGTTTATGTATTCAAAATGCAATAAATTTTTAAATTAGTTTTTTGTTGTTAACAACAACAAACAACAACAACAACAACAAAGTAGGAAAAAGGAATTAAATTGAATTTTATGAAAATATGATTCAACAAGTGTTTTTTTTTTTTTGACTTTTAAAAAAAAAACAAAAATTTTATTTTATTTTAACCTTTTTTTTGTCAAAATTTGTTGTCGTTGTTGTTATTGTTCAACCTTTTACTACACATGAAAGGTGATATTTTGTGGTATATATCACTCACATTTAATAATAATAATAATAATAATAATAATAATAATTTTTATTTTATTTAAATTGTTCCCAATTGAAAAAAATTTAGAATTTAAATAAAACTCGAAAAGGCTTTTAAAAAAAAGTATAAAAATATTTTTTTGGGGGGGGGGGAAGGGGGGGGGTTTTCTCGTCGGTTGTCAGAAAAATCGAAAGTATAAAAAGGGAAAAATCCGATTTTGTTGAAATTTTTGACGAAAAATAAATAAATTATATATCAATTGTCAATAACAAATCGTGAAATTTATATAAAAATAAATTCTTCTTTTTCTTTCTTCCACGTTTCAAATAGTAAATAGATAGAAAAGTAAAAAAAAAAAAATTAGTAAATACGTCATTTATTTATTTTTTATTTATGACCATAAATATTTTTAACGTATTTTTAAAACAAATTTTTGTATTTTGTTGTTGTTGGGGGGATTTCACATGACGTACGTATACGAAAAAATATTTTTCGAATAAGATTTTTATTCTCGAAAGAACGAGAAAACGCGAGAAAACGCGATAATATTTCACACTTCGTCATCGTTCGTTGTTTCAATATTATTATTATCAATTTTCGATAAATTTTTATTAATTTTATTTTCATATTTCGAATTTTTTAAATTATCTTCTTCCGAAGATTCGGAAGACAAAATCATTTTCGTTTCGTTTTCCCCCTCCTCCATTTTTAAATTTTCAAATACGTTCGAATCGCCGTTAAATCCTCCACCGCCTTCTTCATCGTGATTAGGCTTAACGTCATACGGTTGAGGCGACGACGAAGATGTCAATACGTATTCCGTTTTTATTTTACTTTTAGGCGAGTCGGATTTTATGCATTTAAAAACATTCCAAATCCTATTTATTTTTTCGTTGGGATAATTATCTTTCCAGAATATTCTCTTGCTTTTTTTATTATTATTATTATTACGCGTTCCATCGTTTAATTTATCTATTTGTACGACGACGGTAAATTGTTTTTGACTGTTACCCCGACTCGGTGATTCCGGTTTATGTGATATTTGTGTCATTTCAGTCCTTATTGAATCATCGGTTACTTCTGATACCGACACGTTTTTTCTTCTGTATTTGTACCTGTATTGAAAAAAACAAAACAAAACAAAGCAAAAATTTATTATTTTTCCTACGAATACAAATAGAACGATTATCAATTATCCTAATATGGGAATTTTTATTTTCCTCTCTTTAATTAAACTATCAATAATTTCAATTTTATCATTATTATCATCATTATTATTAATTATATATAAAATCGTTTTTCAAGGTTTTCAAGCTTTCCGATACGATACATTTTTTTTGTTTTTTCCTGATTTTTAAAAGTTGATGTTTTTTTTTAAGAAAATTAATAATATTGTTTTTGATTCTGACATTGAAATTGATTGATTGATTGATTGATTGATTGATTGATTGATTGATTGATTGATTGATTGATGAAATCGTTATTAAATAGTTTTAAAAAGAAAACTTACTTCGATAAAGTTACATCATAACTCAATCCGTTGGATCGTATTGAATCATCTCTAACGAAATTACTAGAATTATCGGCATCGTACGAATGTGCTCTTCTCCTTGAAAAAGTACCCACCGAATACCCGTTGAGTATCAAATACGATTTTCCTCTTTTATTCGAATTCGTCGATGTACAGGTACAACGAGCAAGGGTGTCCTAAAATTTTTGTTAAATAAAATTCTCGTTTAATTATTTCAGAGATTTTAGTATTTTAACATTAAGTAAATGTAATAATCGTATCATCACCTTAAAAGCTTCCCTGAATTTTAACGACATTATATGATATAAAATCGGATTTATGGTCGTAGATAAATAATAGAGTATTCCTGATACGTATGTTATTATTTCGTAAATAAGTTTCATTATGGCTCCTTTCGGTTTATTATCTTTATTCGACCCGTATGTGTAAACCAGTCTTTGTGCGTGAAACGGTGCCCAACATATGAAAAATGCAACAACCACAGCAACTGAAAACAAAAAAATTTACTATTATTATTTTTATTATTATTATTATTATTGTCCACTATTAAACACGACAAGGCTCTTATTTGTCGGGGTTTTTAAGCATTTATCCCAGGTTTCTACCCGATTCCTTAGGGACAAATACTCGAATTTCGGTGGTGCTACTTATAATATTTTCCGAAGAATGTGGGCCGTCCCACATAGTGCGATTTCCTGGATTATTATTATTATTATTATTATTATTATTTAAAGTAAAAATGAAATTGAATGAATTTAAAAAAAAAAAAAAAAATTATACGTTAATTAAAAACGACCTTTAAACTTTCATTTTATTTAAAATATGTAATCAAGCCTTAGTAAGAAAAATATTATTATTATTATTATTATTATATGTACCGGATTTATTTATAATAATTTATTTTAGTAGAAAGTTAATATTTTTAATTTTTTTTTTTTTTGTTCAGACTACGTATACGTATTTTCCTCGTAGGCGATGTTAAAATTCTGTTTTTTTTTCAGGTATTAATTTACTCGTTAAATTTTTAAAGGTTTTTTATATATATATAAAAAAAAAAAATTTAACTTGGTTAAAGGTAAAACCGACAGGGGTAATTTTTTTTTAATAATTTTTATTACAACCCTTTTTCTAGAAAAGTGAAAACATTAAAATATCATTAATTAAACCCTCTGTTGTATACTCCGGGGGTATAAAATATTATTATTATTTTATGAAATATTTAAAATTAATGTTACATTTAAATGTTGGTAACGTTTGATGTTAAATATTTTTTAAGAAAAAAAATTATTATTATTATTATTATTATTATTTTAAGATAAATGCGTGTAGGAAAAAAGAAGAAGAAGAAGAAAAAGACTGGGAAATATCATTTGAATAAGAATCCATTTTGTTTTTTCAATTTTAAGTTTTGTTTTTGTCGATAAATGTTTACTGTTTGTTTATATTTATATCTCGGATTGTAAAAACAAACAAACAAACAATAAATAAATAAATGGATTGATTGTGCGGTTGTTGTTTTATATCACGACAACCTTTCAAATAAATTAAAATTTTTTTTTAAAATAAAAAAAAAAAAAAAGGATACGCACCCAACATTTTAAGAACTCTTTTCGACGATTGATGGTGTGGCGGATAATATTTTCCCCTTTGATTGTTTTTATTATCGACGTTGTTGTAAAATGAACTTCCGTTTCTTTTCATCATGCTCGATTTTCTTAATTTAATGCCGATCAATACGTATAGAACGGTTATCAGAGTCATGGGAGTGACGAAAAACAAAAAGCTAGAGAGAACGAACGAGTGATCGATAATTGTTCTTTTCAACGTGCACATGGCTTGATCGGGATCGTTGTCGATGATGACGACGCCGAATTGTATGGCTTGAGGTATGGCAAAAGACAACGCTACCAACCATATCACGATAATTAATTTCACGGCGCGGGATAGTTTCGACATGGTGTGCGATAAAAATGGATGACATATGGCGACGTAACGTTCGACCGTGAAAGCCGTTATCGTGAGAACGGAAGCGTTCGTCGATGTTTCCGCGGAAAGACCTCTCAAAACGCAGAAAATCTCACCGAACATGTACGGATATCGACACCATATGGAAACCATTTCTTGCGGCAAACCGGAAACTAATAATAATAAATCGGATATGGCCAAACTGAATAAATAATAATTTGTCGCCGTGTGCATGTATTTATTTTTGACTATGACGATGAACGTGATGACGTTTCCAACGACTCCGGTTATGAAAATAAACGAATAGATAATTGTCATTGGTATGACTATGTACAATGGATCTCGTCTGGGAAACATCAGCATTGTGAAATTGTTGCTGCTGTTGTTAGTGCTGCCGTCGAATGGAAAAACAACTTCTCCCAACATGATCGCATCCACTGTGCTCAAATCGTTATCCATTTTTTTTCTATCGTTTTTTTGCTTTATTTCACATGTTTGTTAGCCGCAAAAAAAAAAAAAAAATCATCACCCTAGCAAATTTTTCACCTGCCAAAAAAAAAAAAAAAAAAACGAGTTAGTTATTATTATTACTCCGTTCCAAAATTTTATAATTAAATAAAAAATTTTTTTTTTTTTTTTTTTTTTTAGGGGTAAGTTTTTTCATATGAATAGAAAGAGAGAGAGAGAAAGAAAGAAAGAGAGGGAGGATGGCAATGACTCTGAAAACAACAACCAAAAGGTAAAAAAAAAAAAAATTTATATTTTGACAGGTTTTTTATTACTTTTTTTTCAAAGTAATTAAAATTTTAATAAATATTTTCGATTAATTAATTAATTTTTTTTTTTGGGTGCCTTTTGTATTACTATTATTATTATTATTATTATTTTGTAAATTCAAAAAATTAAATTTCAAACATTTTTTTCTTTTTTAATTTTTTCGGGTCTTATTAAAAATAAAATTTTTCTCCCCTCACTCTCTCTCTCTCTCTCTCTCTCACTCTCTCTCTCACTCTCACTCTCTCTCTCTCTCTCTTACTCTCTCACTCTTTTGCTTTAGTTAATACTTTTGTGCGTGCGTGCGTGCGTGCGTGTGTGTGTGTGTGTGTGTGTGTGCGTGTGTTTTGACATTATTTTTAAAATTTCAAAACATTCGTTACAACCCCATTTAGTCGTTTTGAAAAAAAAACAAAACAAACAAACAAACAAAGGAGATTATAACTTTTATAATTAAATTCTACCATTTTTCGTTTGTTAGACTTTTTTTTTTTTTTTTTTTTTAATATGTGGAGACCGAAAAAAAAAAATTTTCTCGATATTTGAAACGGAAATTTTCCCGCCAATATTTATAACAAAAAAAAAAAATTTATTTATTTATTTATTTTTAAATCAACACGTTTAATTTTTAAAAAAATTTTCTTTGAAATTCCTTTCGTGATTGATTTTTAATTGATAAATAAATAAATAAATAATAATAATAATAATAATAATAATAATAATAATAATAATAATAAATCTTTTTTTTTTTTTTTTAATAATTTTATCAATTACTTTTTCATTAGGAGAAAAAGAAACAAACAAACAAACGTAAATACGCTAAATCCTTTATGTTTTATAAATGCTTTATATAAAAAAAATTAAAATTTAATTATTTTCTCTTCGTCATTAATAATAATAATAATAATAATAATTAAGTTTAATTTAAAAAAAAAAATTTTCGAGTGCGAATACTCGACTGATCTAATTTATAAATCGATAATTTAATTATCGATTGATTAAATTTTAATTACCATCGTATAAATTATTATTATTATTATTATTATTTAAATTTATTGACTTTGTTTTTAAAAAAAAAAAAAAAAACAAAAAAATATCGTATTGTATTTATTTACTCTGAAATAATAATAATAATTTATTAATGATATAATCAAGTAGAATAATGAGGTGGTAAAAATTTAAATTTATATTTTACGTAAGTGTATATTATGCTATTAATAATAATAATAATAATAACAAAATTCCGAGTCGAGATTTAACTAATTGAAACTCATTATTATTATTATTATTATTATTATTATTATTATTATTATTATTATTATTATTGTTCGTACTTCAAAAATTATATACGTATATATATAATGTAATTGATTTAAAACGATTTCCGGTTTTTTTTTTTATATATATAAATTAAAGAGGTTTTTCGTTAACTTTCGTTACGGTTATATTTTTAACTGACGACTCGGGCTTTTGGTTTTTTGCTGTTGTTGTTGTTGTTTTTGCGGTCATTTTCCGTTGAATTGTACGACCTATGGGAATACATATATTATATGTCCGATTTTTAATAATAATCAAAAAAAAATTGTATTTTATTAAAAATGGAATTTAAAATCGTGATAATTATTTTGTATTAGTTTCCTTAGGTCTATCGAATCATTATCATCATCATCATCATCATCATCATTTCGTTATTACAAAACGAAAAAAAAAAAAAAATTGAAATTTGTTAATTGCAAACTTTTTTTTTTTTTTTTTCTTCAAATTAATTAAAATTTTCTAAGTATATAAAAATAATAATAATAATAATAATAATAATAATAATAATAATAATAATAATAATAAGGATAATAAAAAGTTTCTTTTTTGTCATTTAATAATCTTATTAGAAAAAAGAAAATAATATATATATATATATATATATTCTTACAAAAATATTTTTTTTTACGAATTTAATTAAAATAGAGGGAATAAAAAATTATTATTATTATTATTATTATTATTATTATTATTATTATTATTATTTTCTTTTATTTATTATTATTATTTTTATTACCCTAATTTTTTTTTTGTTCAACCTCATTTAAAAAAATTTTTTTTTTCTTCTTTTTAACTCTTTCATTTTCGTCTGTTTTCGTTAATTTTTTCTTCCTCCGACGGAAAATAAAATTTCTATAAGAAAAATTTTTTAAAATTATTTTTCCTAAATGTAAAATTGAGAGAATGATGATAATAATTATTAATAATTTTAAAAAATCGGACCCTGGATCTTATACCTTGGAACAAGAAGAACAAGGAAAGAAGTGACAATATAAAATGTTATTGTCGGGATGAGAAAATACATGAAATCCCATCAACAACATCCCACCTTGGCACAAGTAGGGGTTATGGAGGAAAATATCACGAAAAGAGGAGTTTTCAAAAAAGCAAGTAGTAGAGGAAACAAAGAAAACGAATTGAAGGAAAAGCAGGTTACAACTTACGACAGCTAAGCCCAACCCCAAAAAAAAAATTTAAAAGGAGATGGGGACAGAAAAAGTTACACTGACAGCACCTGAAAAGATTAAATACTTCAGGTATTAACAAGAAAAGTACGCTCAATTCGTTAGGGCGTGAAAAATTGAAGGTTGAAACACAAAAGAACTTACAACTACGAAAAGGTAATTCTTAAGGTTCGCCAAGACGACAAGTGCCGAATCATGCCGATCACAGTCGGAAACAACTGATCAATTAGTTTCCGGCTGTTCGATATTGGCAAAACGTGAATATCTAGAGAGGCAGAACAGAATATGTAAATATCTTCATAGGAGTATGGAATAGATGGATTACCCTAGGAGTGGTACAACCACATTCCAAGCCCAGTTACGACAGTAGGCTCATGCGCAGTTCTGTACGATCAACAAATCCATACTGACAGAACTGTGCCACCCAACAAACCGGATATCATCCTGAGTGGAAAAGTGGTGTAAATTAATTGAAGCATCTGTACCGGCGAGAAAAAACACCAAAAAGTCAAAGAAGCGAACAAAAGGCTGAAGCATGGAAATTTGAAAATGAAATTTTATAGGATGTGGGGAGTAATAAAGGCAAGAAACGATTCATTCAATAAAAGGAAACTTGTAAAAGATTTTGAAGAGTTTGAACTGAAGAAACCGTACAGGACATGGCTTTGTGTGGGTCGTCCCACATTCTCCGGAGAATACTCTATAAATAGCACCAACGAATCGGTTAGAGACGTGAAATAGACGTTTAAAAATTCCTACATGGAATCTTGACGTGTTCGAAAGTGAAAATAATAATAATAATAATAATAATAATACGAGCTGGACGACAAAAAAAAAAATTGGTAATCTGCATAAAAAATCTATTGAAAATAGAATACAATGTAATTGACTTCATCTTTCTTTTGTGTTTATATTTTTCACAAAAACAAAAAAAAAAAAAAAAAAAAAAGATGTAAAGGATAGGATTCAGATTAAAAAGGTTTAGTTTTATCTGTGAATTAACGACAAATAAGAAAAATAATAATAATAATAATAATAACTAAGTAAAAAAAGGAAAAAAAACTCGAGATGAAAGGGAAAAAAATGCTCTCTGTCTCTCTTTAGTTCTCAGATGCTGCGAAAAAGATTTGTGATAAAAATTCCCAACTTGAGATGTTTTACTCAAATTAAAAGATGATGATAAAATTAATTCGTGCGCCTAACTAAAAAAAAAAAAAATCTTAAAAGATCATAAAGACGTTCGGAGAGTATATAATTCTCTCGGTTACGGTTGCAGCATCATCCGTGTGTACCAAAGTATGAGGAATCACCTTTAAACAAATAAATCTCCGGTTAAAAAAAAAAAAAAAAAAAAAAAAATGGGGGGAAAAAAAAAAAGGAAAAATTCTATTAAAATGTTTCTCGTGGAGAATAATAATTATAATAATGATAATAATGATAATAATGATAATTGAAACAACGGTGGCGCATAATGAAAATTAAATATAATCCCAGCCGACATTTTTTTTTTTTTTTTTTTTTTTTTTTACTTATTCATGCACAGGAAAATATTTTTTTATTTACATAATGAATTACGCATTTTTGTCTATTATCATCATCATCATCATCATCATTATCATCATTTCCATCGCGTAAATAACAAGAAAAAAAATAATAATAATAATGATAATAATAATGATAAATGAAAGTTTAGGGGTTTTTTTTTGTTTTCTTTTCTGCCGTGGCGTAAAAAATCTTGAAGGTCTTCTGCTACGACTTAAGGTCGAAATCTTATAAATAATAATAATAATAATAATAATAATAATAATAATAATAATATTAATAATAATAATAATAATATTTATAATAATAATAATAATAATAATAATAATATTAATAATAATAATAATAATAATAATAATAATAATAATAATAATAATAATTCGATTATTTTTCGATTTCCAAAATAATTTTCCAGTTTTTAATTTTTTTTATTTCCTAATCGGTTTTCAAACGCAAACAAAAAAAAAATCAATTTTTTATTATACGTTTTCTTTTGTTTCAATTGTTTCTTTTGTTTGTTTGTTTGTTTGTTCGGTTAGTTTGTTTGTTTGTCGTCGAATCGAATTCATTCACGTGTTTTCACTCCTACTTTTTTTTAGTTTGCTTTTCCTCATTTTTTTTTCCTCATCATAAACTTGGATTTTCAACCTTTTACCGGGATTTCCGTTTTTCACGTTTGTTTTTTTTTTCTTTCTGTTTCTTTTTCCACGGTTACGAATAAACCCTTTTTGAAATTTGTTTATTATTATTATTATTATTATTATTATTATTATTATTATTATCCACCATTAAACACGACAAGGCTACTTGTCGGAGTTTTTTTAAGTATTTATCCGAGGTTTCTACCCGATTCCTTAGGGACAAATACTCGAATTTCGGTGGTGCCACTCATTATAAGATAGCACCACATCAATTCTTGAAGGTCTTCCTGAGTCCATCTTTATTTCGATGGGAACGATTTGTCTCCTGAACTGGGCTCCAGTGACTAACATCTTTGGAGTGGCCAGGGTCAGAAGCAGTGAAATTTACATTCTCGTCGAGCTGCCTCAGGTCGACAGTAGAACAAGATTTTGTTTTTGGTTCTTACATTGTCTTGTTCTCATTTTTTTTTTGTTCTCTTTTAAGCCAACGGCACGTGGCGTTCTCAAACGGTCACCCATCCAAGTTTGCACCACGCCCAATGCTGCTTAACTTCGGTGATCGTACGGGAACCGGTGTGACCAGCACGCTATGGCCGTTGGCTTATTATTATTATTATTATTATTATTATTATTATTCATTTTAAAAAATTAAAATTAACATATTTATATTCGCGTACATATATGTATAGATATATTCAGTAAAGAAATGAATGAATTCAACGTTTGTTTTATATTTATAAAACAACAACAACAACAAACAACCAAAATTTATCGATTGTTACGAATATAAACAAAAATAAATTTACTTTAAATTTCCTTATTGATTATTATTATTATTATTATTATTATTATTATTATTATTATTATTATTATATATTTATAAATTGATATTAATAATTAATTTTATGTACAGAACACAAAAATAATTTCCCGGGGAAATTTTTCGGGAAATCTTTTTTTTTTTTTTTTTTTTTTTCTTCTAAATTTGCGGTTTTGTTAATACGAAAATAAAATTTCCTTTTTACGTAAATCCGAATGTAAATTAAAAATAAATTTAACGGGGGGGCGGGGGAGGGGTAGGGGGAGAAACCGCAAAATAAAATTTTCTTACATTTAAAAAGGAACACGCGGATCGATGTATCGATCGATGGATCGATCGATCCTTTTTGTTGACATCATAAATTTGATTAATCAATCTATTAAACCGACAAACGTTTCTTATTTAAAATTTTCCCCACTTTTTTTTATTTATTCATTTACATATAAATAAATTCGGGATTAATTAAAATATACGAAAAAAAAAAAAATTATAGCAGACGACGCAATAAAATTCGTTAAATTTTTATCCCCCCCCCTTTTTTTTTTATTTAGAGTTTTTCGTAGATTTCTCTCGTATCGAAATCCGGTTATCGATTTTATCGAATCAGTCATCGTATTTTTATTTATACTCTTTTTTATTATTATTATTAATAATAATAATAATAAATAAATGCCAAGGATTATTAAATGTAAAAAAAAAAAAAATTAATATTTATGTATATGTGTATGTATGCGAGTAGTATTCGTCAATGATAAAATTATTATCAATTAGTTATTATTGATTTTAAATTAAATTTTTTATTAATATTTAAAAATTAATAAATAAAATATATATATTTATATTATTAATACGATTCGGTCGAAACAGTTATTAATTCACTCATTTTAAAATCACAAAGTTTATTAATAAATAAACACCTCGAAGGAATAATTGGAGGGAGGGTGGGGAAATACATAATCGTCTCTTTATATATTTCATAATCGAATATGTTTTAACTGTTTATTATTATTATTATTATTATTATTATCATTAATTTGATTGTTTCGTAGCGCCGCGTTTGAAAATTAAACGAACGACAAAATATATATATATATAAATAAATCGAAATTTATTCCTCGGGGATATTTACAAGGGGTGAAATAATAATAATAATGATGAGGGGACGGAATTTGGATTTTTTAAAATTAAATTTTGAAGCGTTTCCTTTTTCTTTTTTAGAAAATGTCAAAACTACTTTTCGTTGTTTCCCACACAGGAAAAAGGAAAAAAAAAAAAAAAGAAAGAAAAGAAAATCGTATTTACCTCTTTAAATAAATTATTTTTTCTTTTGGACTCGGTTAAATATATTAATACCAGAGAGAGAGAGAGAGAGAGAAAGAGAGAGATAGAGAGAGGGGAAAAGAGAAACCAGAGAGAGAGAGAGGAAAGGAAAAAGAGAAAGAGAGAGAGAAAGAGAGAGAGAGAGCGTGTGTTTGATTGATATGATTTTAAAATGCAAAATAAATTCGTCTTGTTGCATGACAACAACAACAAAAAAATTTAAATTTGAATTTTTAATTATTTGATGATGATGATGATTCGTTCGAAAAAATAATCGACACATTTGATTTTCATTGTTTGTTTGTTTGTTTGTTGTTTGTATTTGTTTGTTTTTTTTTTTTTCACCTTGTCAATTAACTAACGACCTTTATGAATTAAAAAAATATTAATAAAGTACGGGAATGTCGTTGCAATTAACCGCAGCAAAGTCGTCGAACGTGACGTTATATAATAATAATAATAATAATAATAATAATAATAATAATAATAATAATAATAATAATAATAATAAATGTTTTTTTTTTTTTTTTTTAACCGAGAAGTTATTCTTGACTAATATTTTAATTACTCCCCCGAAAGTTTTTATTTTTTTTTAAATTTTGTTTTTTTTTTTTGTATATTTTAATTCAAACTTTAAACCTTGACCCCGCCGTGATTTCGTATACTAATTTTCTTACTAATGTTACTAAATTTTGCGTTTTAAAAAAAAAAAAAAAAAAAAACAAAATTCCATTTATTCGGAATTAAAATGGCGACCGAAAACATTTTACGAAAAAAAAATTATTTTATTATTGCCGCGGTGGCGGCGGTGACCGGTCAATGATAAGAAGTAATCACGTGGAATATCAATAACGATTCGTAAAGGATTAAATAATTTTATCATCTGCTGCCACGTCGATTATAATTTATATAATAATTATCTGACGTTTAATTTTGCAACGCGATTAAATTTGGTTATAACGAATGGAAAGCCATGATAAAATCTGTAAATTATTTTCATCGGAACATCTCAGGCACGAATATGAAGGTTTTCAATCCCGGTCAGGATGTTTTTTGTACGATCGAGGATTTACAGTTTACTGTGACAGTTGTGAAAAACCGGATATCACATACTGAGAGATAATGGTGAAAGCAGGTGACGTAAGCTAATCCAAAAGCATCCACCAAACCGGATACGCCAAACAATCAAAGAAGGGGACAAAAGGTTGTGAAATACTGGAGAAA
>NW_002987785.1:70692-76614 GCF_000006295.1 Pediculus humanus corporis | reverse complement strand
TCCAGGATGTGGGGAGTAATAAAGGCAAGAAACGATGCATTGTCCTATGACACATTCAATAAAAGGAAACTTCTAGAAAATTTTAAAGAATATAAAAGAGGAAACCGGTACAGGAAATGACGTTGTGTGGGACGTCCCACATTCTCCGGAAAATACTCTATAAATAGCACCGATGAAATTCGAGCATTTATTCCTGAGGAATCGTCGGGTAAAAACCTGGAATAAGTGCTTTAAAACTCCGATAAGTTTACCACGTTCAAATAGGTTAATAATAATAATAATAATAATAATAATAATAATAATTTTTTTAAAAAGACTTTTAAAATAAATTTAAAACTTGAGAGATTTATTAAAAAATGAGAGAGTGGGGGAAAAACAAAAAAAATAAAATAAATTATTGAAAACTTTTATTTATTATTATTATTATCATCATCATCATCATCATTATTTTATTTCACTTATTTTTTTTTTATTTTTAAATTAAATTTACGTGTCAAAAAAAAAAAAAATTTTAATTTGAACATAAATTCAATTATTACTTGCAATCGAGAAAGCAAGAAAATTTACAATAAAAAAAAAAAAAACTGCCTTAATAATAATAATAATAAAATAAAGAAGAAGATGATGATGAGTATGACGACGACGACGACGACATTAATAATAATAATAATAATTTTTTTTATTGTTCTTTTCAAATGAGAAAAACCATTAAGAAAAAATTTTAAAAGAAAAATAAAATAAAATAAAGTAAAAAAAAAGGTTTAAATTATTCATTTTTAATAAAAAATAAAAATAAAAAAAAAAAATGACCGTTAAATCTTTTTTTAATTTTTTTATTCAATTTTATTTTTAATAATTTTTTGTTTAAAAAAAAAAAAATTAAACAAAAAAAATAAGCTCGAAATTATTATTTTTTTTTTTTGTTTAAAAAAATTACAAGAATTATAATTGGATGTTTTCAATCCCTAAGGCTTTTATATATTATAATCGATTATAATTTTTATTATTATCATTATTATTATTATTATTATTATTATTATTATTATTATTATTAATTTATATTCGAAAATAAGTAAAATATTTATATATATATTTTTTTTTTATAAATAATATTTTTAAATTGATTAATTTATCTCATAAATAATTGAAAAAAAAAAAAAAAAAAATGTGTTGTTTATACGGGATGTTAACATTTCCCTTCCCCCCGCCCCATAACGTTTATAAACATTTCAAAACAAAATTAATAAGGTTATTAATCTTAACCCCTCCTTTCCCTTCCCCCTCCCTTACCCCGCTCAAACAAATGCGCTCGTTATAAAAAAAACAATAATAATATTATTATTATTTTTTGTATTTCGTTTCCCTTTCCAAAAATGTTTTTTTTCTTTTTTTTATTAAAAACAATCAATCGATCCATCGATCGATCGATCGATCGATCGATACAGCGGTATTAAAAATTTCCCTTTTTTGAATCGTAAAAAAAAAAAAAAAAAATTAAATAGGATTTATTTATTTATTTATTTATTTTTTCAAATCGCTAATCGTCACGATAAATCATCGCCGTTATTCGAATCCGCCATTGAATTTAAAACAAAAAAAAATTTTTTTTTTTATATCCCTCCTCTTCTTTTCCCCTCCCCTCATTCGCCCCCACCCGCTTCCCCTCACATCCTTCGTTTCGTATTTTTCCAATTTTCCACGTGTGAAAATTTAATTTACATTAAAGTAAAATAAGAGGGGAAAGAGGAGATGGGGTGGGGTGAGTGGAAGATGAGAGAGTGGAGAAAACAGTAGTGACGTAGTAAGAAGAATAAGGGGGCGGGGAGATGAAATACGCGAAAAAAGGCGTTGTTGTTGTTTTTCTTTGCATGTAAAAAATGTTTGTTTAATTGTTTATAAACTTTACGCGCTTTTTTCTTTTTTTTTTTTTTTTTTTTTTTGTAAAGTTTTAGAAACGATTTTCAAAGAGGAAATAAAATTCAAGAAGGAAATGATGTAAAAAAATTATAAACAAGAATAAAAGTGTAAGTCCTTGAATAAAATAATTACTACTTATGACCGAGACCTTAATTTTTTTTTTTTTGTACGTTTTTTTTTTTAATTCCGCGATTCCAATACGCATAGTGCGTAGTAGTATCAAACGATTTGATTTTTTTTTTTTAATCATATAAATAAAAAAATGTCGGCCATATTTATTATTATTATTATTATTATTATTATTATTATTATTATTATTTAATTGTTTAAAAAAAGTGTAAAAAAAATCAATAATTTTTTTTTGTCTCCGTCATTTACAAAAAAAAAAAAAAAAAAAATTACATTTAAATTTCGAATAGAAATAAAATGATGATGATGATGATGATGATAATAATAATTTTTTTTTGTAAAAAAGTTTGTTAAATGATAATAATAATAATAAGTCGTTAAACAACAAAAAAAAAGGAAAAAAAATGGGGGGGGAAGAAGAGAAAAAAAAACTTTTAAGTACTTTTTTTTTCCTTTTTTCCTTTTTGTACTTTATTATTATTATTATTATTGTTGTTATCATAACTATTATTATTATTATTATTATTATTATTATTATTATTGTAATTATAATTATTATTATTATTATTATTACTATTATTACTTAGAGATTTTATTTTTATTCACTAAAAATAAAACTTCGTCTGCTTTATTTAATTAAAAAAAAAAAAAGAAAAAAAACTTACGAAATGATAAGTTTTGGATGATGAAAATTCAACGAAGTAAAAAAACAAACGAAGGCGAACGTACCTGAAAAAATTTATTTTAATAATAATAATAATAATAATAATGATTGTTAGTATCGTATTTTTTTTTTTTTTTTTTTTTTTTTTTTAGAATTTTTTAAGTTTATGTTAAAGTTTTGATTTTTTTTTTTTTTTGCTGCCTTCATTCGAGTTACAAAAATTTAAATAATAAACCTGTTCGACAAGTTTAATTACCTTGCACAAGATTTACATTATAAAAAAAAAAAAAATTTTTTTTTTTTTTTTTTTTTTTTTTTTAAACGTAGAAAAAAAAAATTGCAATTTTTTTTTTTTATTTTTTATTTTGTGTTGTGCGCGTTCAGGTATTCGCACATTTATTAATCACGTTCGATCACAAAAAAAAACCAATAATAATAATGATAATAATAATAATACACACGTTTTTCACTCGATAGATTTTTTCTGTTTTCTTATAATAGAAATGGAAATTTTTTTTTTTCTTATAAAAATGTTTTTTGGTTATTTATATATAAAAAAAAAAAAAAACAAGTTTTGTATTGTACCAAAACAAGTGATGATGAAAAAATAGGTCGTTGACAGATGATAATAATAATAATATTATACGCATTAAACTAAAATTTTTAAATAAAAAAATGAAAAAAAAAAAAAAATGAAAAATTTTCCCGTTATATCGTTTTTGTTTTTTTTGTTTTTTTTTTTTTTTTTTTTTTTCATAATATTATTTGAGGAAAAATATTAAAGATTCCATTCTATGTAAATTTTCATTTAAATATCATTATTATTATTATTATCATCATCATCATTATTAATTTTATTCAAATTGAAATTAGTTTTATCTATCCTTAATCAAATTCGAATTGAATGGAATTGGATAGACTTGCCCATTCATTTCACTCGTCGAATTAAATCCAATATGGAGGAGGAAGAGGAGGAGGGAGTAAGAGAAGGTGGAGATTTTGGAAGAGTATCGGAGATTTCATTTTGATAAATTCGTTATCCAGGATTTGAATGTGAGTATGGAATCGATATCGGAAAATTATATGGACACAAAAATCACGCGGAAACCTTCGATAACGTTTGAATTTCCAACAACCGACGTAAGCGAATTCGAAACGAATTTTTAAATAACATCTTCGGGAGATGCGTAATTATTAATAATAATAATAATGATAATTAATTAATCACACGTTGGAAAAACAAAACAACGAAATGATGATAATGATAATAATAATAATCATTAGGATGAAATCATATACAAAACGATTATCATTCGATTGATTTTGTATCGGTTTGTGTTTCAAAACAATTTTTTAATTACGTTTATCGATATTAATTATTATCATTATTATCATTATTATTTGCGGTTTTTCCAAAAAGGAAAATTCTCGACAAACGTTATTGAATATCGATTACGGGAAAAAAATGTAATAAAAAAAATTTTTTTTTTTTTTTTCTCTTCTCCCCGATCAATTGATATTCGTTACATTTTTAACGATTCAAATAATAATGATGATGATGATGATGATGATGATGATGATGATGATGATGATGATGATGATGATGATAATAATAATAATTAAAAAGAAAATGGCGTAACTTAAAATGTTCGGACGGACTGACGTAAACAAGGGGTGAAATGTAAAAAAAATTGAAATCGACAAAATGTGGGATGTTAAAACGGAAATGATTTCGGGTCACGACGTGGGAGTAGAATCGCGCCGGAAACGCCCGCGACGAATTTGTTTGTAAGAAGATTTTTAAAAAACTGGACAGCGTAAAAAATACTCAATGGATGTCGTCATTCGAAATAAAGATGATAATAATAATAATAGTAAACATATGGAGAAATGAAGAGAAGAAAAAATATATTGAAAGATATTGAAAAAATTAAAAAAACAACAAAAATAATATTCAACGTGGGAAAAAAAAACAAAAAAAAAATCCCACAGGATTTTCGAAACGAAAATTTTTTAACCGTTTGTAACGTGGGATGAAATTAAAAAAAGGAAAAAAGGAAAAAAAAACCTTTGGCTTACGCGTTCGTCGGATAATTTTACACGAAATAAAAGGAAAAAAGGAAAAAAAAAAGGAAAACCATCATCGAAGTAAAAATAAAGAATTTTTTTTTTTTTTTCAATAATTAAAATCGAAAGGAAAATATAAAAAAAACGTTTTTCCCATCAGAATGAAAAATTTTCTTTGACGTCATCGATAACGTAATAAAAAATTTTAATTTAATTTAAAAAACATTTGCTATCCGTTTTCAGCAACGCATCGTTCGTTAATTTTTTTTTTTTTTTTTTTTTTTTTAAAAATAATAATAATGATGATTTTTTTTTTTTACAGGTGAGTTTTACTAATTTGCACTAGTAGTACACACGCGCAAACACACAAACATACGTAAGTGAAAAATCGTTAAAGTTTTAATAAAAAAAAAGGAAAATAGGGAAAATCTCAAAGGAATAAATTTTCTTTTAAATCGATGTTTTTTTTTTTTGGGGGGGGGGAGGGAATAAAAAGATTTTCTTTTTTTTTTTTTCTTATTATTTATAAACTGAAATTTTTTTCTTCTTATCTATTTACTTTACTTTAGTTTCTCTCTCTCTCTCTCTCAATCGAATTTTCTAGAAAGTCAACAAAAAAAAGAAAAAAAACGAATTTTTTTTTTCTGTTCTTTTTTATTTTTTGCGGTTTCACGCAGTAAAAGTTTTCTTTTTATTCATAACAAATATCGGAGATTTTTGTCGTAATTTCGAATTTTTTTGATTTTTAAATACTTTGTCGCAAATTTATATGTTGTTTTATTTTTACAAACTTGCGACAAAATTATAAAAACATTAAAAAAGTAAAGAGTAAAACTTTTATGACTTTTTAAATTTTTTTTTTCCTTTTTTTTGTAATATTATTATTAAATTTTGTTTTGTTGTTCGAAAATCGAATTAGAATAATGATCACGATGATGATGATGATGATGACGATGATAATAATAATAATAATAATAATAATAATAATAATAATAATAATAATAATAATAATAATAATAATAATAATAATAATAATAATAATAATAATAATAATAATAATAATAATAATAATAATAATAATAATAATAATAATAATAATAATAATAATAATAATAATAATAATAATAATAATAATAATAATAATA
>NW_002987785.1:65409-68347 GCF_000006295.1 Pediculus humanus corporis | reverse complement strand
ATTTATTTATTTTAAACAATTATTATTTACATTCATAAAATATTCACAAAAAAATCGATTTTTGAATAATATTAAAAAGAATTTTTTTTTTGTTTTTTTTTTTTAAAAAAAGGAAAAAAAATCGTGATAAAAGATAAGAAAAATATAATTCTATCATAGGGAAATGATAATAATAATAATAATAATAAATAGACCGAAATAATTATTTAAAATAATAATAATTGATTTTAAAAAAAAAAAAAAGAAAACGAAGCGAAACGTAAAAAAACGGTTTCCATTAAATGAATCCATTTTAATTTTTATTGAATGATAGAAAGAAAGAAAGAGAGGGGTAGGAAGGAAGGGAGGGAGGGAAGAAGAAAATAAAGAAAAAATAACGTTTTATTATTATTATTATTATTATTATTATTATTATTATTATTATTATTATTATTCGTATTAAAATTTATTTAATTTAAAAAAAAAATTGTTAAAATTATTAAAAAAACTTAAATATGTTTTTTTTTTATATACACACATCATCGTCATCATCACTCTCTCTCTCTCTCTTTCTCTCTCTGGCTCTGTGTGTGTGTCTTTTTCTCTCTCTCTCTGGCTCTGTGTGTGTGTCTTTTTCTCTCTCTCTCTGTGTGTGTGTGTTTCTCTCTCTCTGTCTGTGTGTGTCTCCATGTGTGTGTCTCTTTCTCTCTGTGTCTCTGTGTTTGAATGTGTGTGTGTGTGTGCCTCTCTCTCTCTCTCTCTCTCTCTCTCTTTCTCTGGCTCTCTGAGAGTGTGTGTGTGTGTGCCTCTCTCTCTCTCTCTTTCTCTGGCTCTCTGAGAGTGTGTGTGTGTGTGCCTCTCTCTCTCTCTCTCTCTCTCTCTCTGGCTCTCTGAGAGTGTGTGTGCCTCTCTCTCTCTCTCTCTCTCTCTGGCTCTCTCTGTGTGTGTGTGTGTCTCTCTCTCTCTCTCTCTGGCTCTGTCTGTGTTTTTGTGTGTGTGTGTCTCTCTCTTTCTTTTTCTTTTTCTTATTTCATTTATTTTTCTTTTATTTTTATTTTTTATTTTTTTGAGCTTATTATTTGTTTATACGCATAAAAATTAAAAATAAAAAAAAAAATTTTTATTTTATTTTTAATTTTAAATTTATGTAATTAACAAAAATAAAAACTTATCAACAGGGAATGATGAGAAAAAAAAAGGGAAGAAAAAAAATTTTTAATTACTTTTTTTTTTTTTTTTCTCACGTAAAAAAAAAATAAATAAAAAAAATATTAAAACGAATTAACAGTGAGTGACGTCAACATTTATTTTCCGTTACGAGGGAATTTTTTTTTTATTAAATCGTTTTTTTTTTAAAATTTTCTTTTCCTCTTTATTTTCCTTATTTTTTATTTTTTAAATTAATTTCGAAACCATTTTTCAAAATAAAAAAAAATTATTAATATTTTATATAAAGCGTTAATATAATTTTGTTGTTGTTGTTGTTGTTGTATGTAAATAAATGGCACGCGTTTGTTTAAACAAAAGTAATAATAATTATTATCGTTAGTATTTCGATTTCGTTTCGGGTTCGATTTGACCTTTTTTTTTAATTATGCAGGTACGTGGTTTTATTTCGAACGTGTCAATAGGAACAAAAGAAACAAAAAATTTTATTCGGCGCCAACTTATAATGGCGGCGTGGGATTAACAATTAACCCCCACGTGTGTCAAAAATTTCCATAAATGTTTATATAAGTGTAAAAAAAATTCGATTGTAAATTTCGGGGGGTTTGAGGGAGGGGAAGGGGAAGGGGAGAAAATTTGAAATTTAATATATTTATATATAAATTTTTTATCCCATTGAAAATTTAAATTTAATATTCGAACTTGATTTTTATTTAAATAAAAGTAACGTGGTAAATAAGGGGGTTTACTCATAGATGAAAAAATGTACGGTACAAAATCAAAATGGCGACCGAAATAAAAAAAAAAAAATTTTTTTTTTCTTTTTCCCGGGATGTACGACGACGACGACGACGACGACGACGACCCATTTCAAATTCATTTTTTTTTCCGTTAATTCCGTTATTTAATTTTTTTCCCGCGATGATTTGTCGTTTATAATCGCGAAACGTGATCGACGTAATCGTTTAACGGTTTTTTTTTTTTTTTTGTTTTTTTTTTCGGTTTGATAGTTTTATTGTAAAACCATCACCGCCACCGCCGCCTCGTAATAATAATTTAGAAAAATAAATAAATATGGCGTCGTGCGCGCGCGAACGTAATAAACTTTTTAAAATTTCGCGGTTAAATAAAATTTTTTTATATATCATCATCATTATTATTATTATTAATATTCTATGGAATATTATTAGCAAGTTTTTATAGTTTAAATTTTTTTTTTAATCATAAAAAGAGAATTCATATTATTTAAAACGAAATTAAGTTAAATGCACTACGTACGATGGTAAGAAGATTTAACAAAAAAAAAAAAAAAAAAAACGTTGTAATATTAAGTAATAATAATAATAATAATGATAAAACTTTATAAACCCTGGATTTAGAAGCGGAAAAGAGAGAGAGAGAGAGAGAGAGGAGAAAGAGGGGAAAACGAGGATGAAGAGGATGAGGAGGAGAAAGGGTTTCCTTTGTTTAAAATTTTATGACTTAATTTTAATTTTAAAATAATTAATTAATTCATTCATTCATTCATTCCACAGGTTTCGTTTTTTTTCACTCTTTAAGAAAATAAAAGTTTTTTTTTTTTTTTTTTTTTAAACATTTTATTTAGCCAAATGCTATTATTTTAATTATCCGGTTGAGTTTTAATTCGGTTGAAAAAAAAATTTTTTTCTTTTGTAACTTTACAAACAGGTGTTTTAATAATATAAATTCACTAAAGTTTCTCTCTCTCTCTCTCATACACTCGCTATCCCTTACTATTCTTCTCTCTCTCTCTCTCATACACTCGCTATCC
>NW_002987785.1:63485-65303 GCF_000006295.1 Pediculus humanus corporis | reverse complement strand
ATGTGTGTGTGTGTGTGAATGAATTTATTTTACGTATATAAACGTTCGTTTAAATCTCAATGTTTTATTAATTAAAATAAAATTAATTTAATTATTAATAGTAATAATAAAAAAAAAGGTAACGTTCTCGCCCATGTAAACGTGTCTATCGCGAGAGATTTGATTGGTTGTTCTTATTGTTGTTGTCGTCGTCTGCTTTCGTTAACAAAACTAAATCGACCGATTAATAATAATAATGTTGTTATTATTATTATTATTATTATTATTATTATTATTATTATTATTATTATTATTATTATTATTATTATTATTATTTCATTTCGATTTCGTTTATTTATTAATAATAATAATAATAATATTTATTATTAATAATATTATTAATAATAAATATTATTATTATAATAATTATATTATAATTAATTATATTATAATATAATTATATAATAATTATATTATTATTAAAATAATTATATTAATTTATTAATATTAATAATAATAATAATAATAATGATAAAAAGTTTCGATTTAACTACCGTAAAATATATTTAAAAAAATTTTTTTTTTTTTTTAATTATTCATTTATTCCCTATTAAAAAAAAAAAAAAAGGAAAAAAGGGGAAAAAAAACTTTGCTTTTTATTAAAAAAAAAAAAAAAAACAATGAGAATTATTAATAAGTTTTTACTTATTAACCGTTAAAAAAAAAGTAAATAATAATAATAATAGGGGAAAAAAATTTTTTTTTATTGACCTAAATACGTCATTTTATTATTATTATTAATTTATGTTAAACATAAATATTTATCAATTAAACGATATCGATATGTATACAAATTTATTAAAAGAAAAAAAAAGTTGATAAATTATTCCATTAATAAATTAATAAGATTTTATTTTTTTTTTTTTTAACGCGAAGGGAAATTAATAAAGAAGAAGTTATTAACGTCACGTTCTCTTTGTAATATTTTTATACAAGAAAACAATTAAATTTTTTGTTTGTTTTTCATTAAGATTAAAAATATTTATATATATATATATATATATATATATATATATATATATATTTGCTCATCGTCAATTAAGTGCAACGTTCCGAATCGGCCTATTTTTCCCCTATTTTCCCTTCCCCTTCCCTTTTCTCCTCCCCTCTCCCCGCCTCCCCAATAAAAGTCTCATAACATTTTTCATTTAAGTCTTCATAACATGTTTCATAACAACAACAATAATTATAATAATAAGCAGAATACGATTCGTTAAAATTTATTTAAATATCGTTCGATGTATCGATGTATCGATCGATCGATATATCGATACATCGAAATTTTTTTTTCTTATTTTAAATTCTCATAATTTTTTTTTCTTTTCTATTTTTAATTCGTTAACTTTTATTTATTTATTTTTAATTTTGTGTGTATAAAAAAAAGCGGACGTTAAAAAAAACACTTATTAAATAATAATAATAATAATAATAATAATAATAATAATAATAATAATAATAATAATAATAATAATAATAATAATAATAATAATAATAATAATAATAATAATAGTAAAAAGAAAATTTAACGGAAAAATTATTATTTATTTATTTTTAAATTGATTAATAAAAAATGGATGAGATGAAAGCGTCAATAGAAAAAAAAAAGGCTAAATAAATAAATAAATATTTTTTTTTTCGGTGATAAAATATTAAAAATATATAAAATTTTAATTTTTTTTTTTTTTTTTAATGTTTTCAAAAGTTGGCAATATTGCGAACGTGATTTAATTTTATATGATTTTTTTTTTTTTTTTTTTTTACAAAAAATTTTGGCTCATC
>NW_002987785.1:58469-60969 GCF_000006295.1 Pediculus humanus corporis | reverse complement strand
TATCGATATCGATGATGATGATGATGATGATATTTCGATTCCGGAAATAAATACAAAACCAAAAAAAAAAAAAATGTTCAACTTTTTGTTTTATTATTACCTCCGGGGTGAAAATAATCGAATTATTATTATCGATCGTAACGAATTTCCTCCCTTTTCTCCCCCCTCCCCCACCCCTACGACAAGCGGTTACAATTACAAATCATTTCATTAATTAAATAATAATAATATTTATGTATTTTATTTTATTTCACGAACGATTAAAAAAAAAAAAAAAAGCCGTAAGAACGAAAAGTCGACGGAAACAAATCGTATTTTTTTTTTAATTTCTCTATGACATTTTCATTCATTTTTTCCGAAATCCTTTTTTTTTTTTTTACTCTATGGAAAACGCAGGGGTGCATGTGCCCACTCATTATTCATTTTTACTATCCTTGAACAATCTTTGCAATAATGTCGTCATTAAGAAAAAAAAAAACTCGACTCTCGGATAATTTATATATATAATGATTTAACAAGTTCGCTAATGACATAATTCATAACGTCAATAATAATAATAATAATGATAATGATAATGATAATAATAATTCGGATAAAACAAATAAATAAATTATTTTATTTTTTTTTATGCGCGTGCATACAATAAAAAACTATTGACGGTTAACTAGGTTAAATTAAATGTAAAAATTATATTAAATTCACATCTCGAAAATATCGTTCGATATTCGATTAATCGAAAATTAAATCGAAAAGTTTTTTTTTCGAAAATGACGTAAATTAACAATAAAAAAATTTTTTAATTGTAATTTTCACCGTTAGGCGGCGTTTTTTAACGTTTTTTTTTCAAAATCCCCTAAAATTTTACATTTTTAAAAATTTAATTAAATATGAAAGGTAGTAAACAAACAGGAAAATAGGGGGAGGGGGAAAGAAAATCTCTCACTTTCGAAAGGATCAACGAGTTTTTTTTTTTTTTTTAGTAAAAATTGTCTTCGAAGCTTTTTTTTCCATTTAAAAAGAAAAATCGCGGGAAAATTTTTCAATTTTAATCTTTAGAAAAAGAAAAAAAAATTTTTTTAAAACATATTTTTCACCTAGGAAAAAATTTTCCGGTTGAAAAAAAATAAAGATTAACGTCGTTTTTATAAAAAAAAAAAAAAAAAAAAAGGTAAAATTGTCGTCTGCTTGTTTATATTATTTTGTTTTTACGATCGTTTTTATCGAACGGTTAAAACAAGAAGAAAAAAAAATCCACAAACTCTTCAACTCTCTCTCTCTCTCTCTCTCTCTCTCTCTCTCTCTCTCTCTCATCTCGAAAAGGTCACGCGAATTTAACACGAAAAATCACGCTTTGAAACAGAAAAAAAAGGTTTTCGCGATGGAAAATCAAAAAGGATAAAATATTTTGTTTCCATTGTTTAGACTCCATTTACACAAATTCTTTATTTATTTAATTCGTTGATTATAAATAGTTGAAAAGACCGAAGAATAAAATTCGATATTACGATTTAAAAAGAATGTTTTTAATTTTATTTAATATAAAGACAATATTTACAATGATGATGATGATAATAATAATTGTAATTTTATACTTTTTAATCGTTTTTAATAAACTTAAGTGAGTCAGTCAGTCAGTCAGTCATTCATTCTTAAATGAATGAATTAATTAATTAACGTCTATGGTGTACGAATTGATTTTATTATTATTATTATTATTATTATTATTTTTTGTTTTACTTTCTATTTCCGTTTTCTAGCATACGAAAAAACATATAAGGGGTGTGTGTGAAAATTGGGGGGTTAATAAAAATAAATAAATAAATAAATTGAAAATATTTACGTGAAAACGTGCGTAAAAAAAATTTTCTTTTTTAAAAATAAATTAACGATACGATTTTAATTAGTAAAAAAGGTTTAATTGATGAAAGGAAATGTTTTGTTTTCCGCCATTTTGTTTTTTCGAAAAGAGAGAGAGAGATTGGGGGAAAGTGAGAAAAAGTCAGAGAGGGATTAAAAGAATAAGAGAAAAAAGGAAAGGAAGAAAGAGAGAGAGAGAGAAAAAAAGACAGACAGAAAGAAAGAGAAAGAGAGAGAGAGAGAAAAAGACAGACAGAAAGAAAGAGAAAGAGAGAGAGAGAGAAAATTAAAAGAAAAAAAAGAAAGAAAGAAAGAGGGAGAAAAAGAGAGAGAGAGATAGAGAAAGAGAGAAAGAAAATAAGATAATGAAAGAGAGAGAATGAGAAAGGGATAGAGAGAAAGACAAAAAAAAAAGAAATAGAGAATAAGAGAAAAATAGAAAAAAAAGGGAGTGAGAGAGAGAGAGAGAGAAAAAAATAGAAATATAATGGGGTAGGGAGAGATAGAGAAAAAAAAATAAGAATAGATAGGGAGAGAGAGATAGAGAGAGGGGGGGAGGGATACGTTTAAAAAAAAGTCATTTAATTTTTTTCCATTACTTAAAATTGAGGTCAGGAAAAAATTTTCCGAAAAAAAAAAAAGA
>NW_002987785.1:55830-58081 GCF_000006295.1 Pediculus humanus corporis | reverse complement strand
ACAAAAGAAACACAAAAAAAAAAAGTTTTCCAATTTTGTTATCCTGTCGGAAAAACAAAAAAATTTTTGTCTTTGAAGGATTTTTCCTATTATTATTAATAATAATAATAATAATAATAATAATTAATAATAATAATAATTTGTCAGATAATAGAAAATTAATTTTCTTTTTATATTAATAATTTGAAAAAAAAAAATAAATACAAAGGATTTCAATTTCACAAAAAATTATTATTATTATTATTATTATTATTATTATTATTATCATCATCATCACTATTATTCGTTGACTTTTGTAAAATTTTTTTTTTTTTTTGTTTTGTTTTGATGGATGCCTGACTTGAACTGTCGTTTTTAATTTTTTTTTTTTTTTTAAATTTTTTTTTTCCACTTTTTGACTTCAAATTATTAGTATTATCATTATTATTATTACTATAACCGTACGAAATTGGATGAAACCATGTAAAATCTTTTTCCCTCTCTCCTCTCGTTCCCCCTCCCCCTCCTTCCGACCGTTTAAAAATTTTCCCGCGTTTTTTTTTTCCCTCCCGTAAATTTATTTTGCCGTGATTGAATCGAGTTTGATTTTTCTTTCTTTCTTTCTTATTCATTTCCGGTTTACCTTTTGTGAAATATATTTTCGATAACGAACGAATATTTGACAGGTCGGTGGAAGACATTTTTTTTTTTTTTTTTTTCACCACCACCATCATAATCATCATCATCATCATCATCGTGTCGTCGTCATTGTCGTCGCGAATCGATTTAAATAAATTAACCGTGAAATTTTTATTGACAATCGTTCACAACCACATTAATTAACCATTAAACGTTAAATAGACAATTAAATAAGTTATTTTTAATTAATTAATTAATTAACAATAGACGTTACAAGACAAACGATAATAATTAATTTTATAGTATAAACAAATGAAAAAAAAAAAAAAAAACGGTCAAAAAAAGTTTTTTTTTTTTAAACTAACGTAGTAGCGTTAAATAAGTACAAAACTACTCGAGTCAATTGAACGATTAAACAAAAAAAAAAAGTAATGGCGACGTGTGTGAATTAAACGATGGAAATTGAATTCGAATTAATTTTTTTCTTTTTTTTTTTTTGCTGTCGGTCATGGCGACATTAACCGAAAAAAAAAGTTAATTATTATGTTGAATAATTTAAAAGTTGAATAAGGGGATTAATTTTTTCCGGATTATTATTATTTATTTTGCGTTTTTTTGTTGCTATCGTCAAGGAAGTCTAGAATATTTTTTTTTTAACGGTTTTTTTTTTTTTTGTTGGTAAAGTAAATCGAGGTTCGATCGAGGTTAAACAACAATTTGAAATTATTATTATTATTATTATCATCATTTTTTTTTGTTTGTTAAAAAATATTTGATGAGTGAGAGAGAGAGAGAGAGAGGGGGGGGGGAAGAGAGGATAATCGAACGGTAAAAAATTTATTTGAAATCGGTTTTTAAAAAAAAAATCAAAATGGCGTCGCGGTTAAAAAAAAAAAAAAAAAAGTCAAATCGCGTAACGAACGAAAAAAATTTTTTGTTTCTTTTATTATTAGAAAATCAACCGAAATTATTTAACGACATTATAATTACTACTAAATGTCCTTCGTGCGTTTTATTTTAAATGGCAAATTTCGATTCGAAAAAATCTTTTTAAACGTTTTTTCTTCTCTTAAATTTAAATCCAGAGAGAGAGAGAGAGAGAGAGAAAAGTGTAAGTTTAGGTCCCCCCATCCCCCCTTCCTCGTGAAAAATAAAATTTCAATTAATAATAAATTAAAAGACGGTTTTCCTCTCTTCTTTCGCCTTATTTATTTATAATAATTTTAAACGATGGAAAATAAAATTCGTCGACGCCATTAAAATCGTGGAAGCAAACGAACAAACGAACGAACGAATCCTCATCGATTACCGTTTTTTTTTTTTTAAATTTTCTCTCTCTCTCTCTCTCTCTTAAACAATTGTTTTAAAACTTTATTATTCTAAGACGGTCATTTTATCGCGATAAATGTCGCAATATGAACGTTAACGTGTGCGAACTATGTAACGCAATTATTTGAATAATTATTTCGGTCATTAAAAATAATAATAATTGACCCGGCCGTGGCATTAGGAAAATTTTTGTTGTTGTTGTTGTTATTTAAATATGGACGGGAGTCCGCGGGGTAGGTGCATCATTTTTAAAACGCGCGCGTGTGTGTGTGTGTGTAAAATTTAACGTACCTTATTATGATAA
>NW_002987785.1:0-50544 GCF_000006295.1 Pediculus humanus corporis | reverse complement strand
ATTATTATTATTATTATTATTATTATTTATCGTTTTTTTCCTTTTCCCCCGCGCGTCCCCCCGACTGTCTCCCCTCTGAAATCGTTAATATCGAAAATAAATACTCGTTTAAATATTTATAGCAAAAATAAAAAAATTAAAAATTTGTAAAAGCCATTTTTTATAATTATTATTATTATTATTATTATTATTATTATTATTATTATTTATTTTAAATGTTTTTTTACATAAAAAATTAATTTTTTTTTTATAAATAAATAATAATAATAATAATAATGTTAATAATTATTAAAAATTATTTAAAAATGATTTGTTTTTTTTTTTTTTTTTTTTTTTTAAAAAAAAATAAAAAAAAATTTCAATTTGGGTTTTCAAAAAACCTTTTAGGATTTTAACGGTTTTATCCTTTTCTCCAACCTTTTCTCTCCCCCCCTTCACCTGTCCCGAACCGTCCCCAATCCACACACCCATCTCCCCCCTCAATTTCCCTTCCCCCCAAAAAATAGAAGAAGGTTAAAAGTTTGTTTTTATTTAAAAAAAAAAAAAAAATATTAATAATAATGATGATGATGATGATAATGATAATAATAATAATAATAATTCAAAATTTTCTTTTTTTTTTTTTTTTTTTTTTTTTTAGGTTGTTTTTTACCTTACCAGGAAAAATAATAATAATAATAAGATGATGGAGGAAGGGGAAGAAAAATATCGCTTCGTTTGGAACGGAGGGGTAGGAAAAAAAAGATTTTCTTTTTGATTTAATGGGGGTAAGTGAATCCATTTTTTTTTTTTTTTTTTTTTATTAAAAATAATAATAATCGTGTGGGTTTTATTTTAAAAAATAAATAATATATAAAATGTGTTGTATTCGTTCGTCGTTGTAAAAAAAAAAACGTTTTTTTTTCGTTTACGTGAATGCGTGCAAACAAACAAACAAACAAACAAACGAACAAATAAATAAATATATAAAACGAATAATTATTTTCGTCGCGAATTTTCTTTTAACGATATTTTTCACATATATATATATATTTCGAAATAATTATTTGTATATATAATAATAATAATAAAATTTCGAATATAAATAATATAAAAAACCGTTAAGAAATCATGAAACGACGACATAATTATCGTATTTACGTATATAAATATAAATAATATTATTTAACGTTTGTTTTACGTACGTTAAAATTTAAATACCACGCAATAATACTAGAAAAAAAAAGGAAAAAAGGGGAAAAAGGAAAAAAAAGGAAAAAAGGAAAAAAAGGAAAAAAAAAACGTAATTAAAAAATTTTCTTTTCGTTCCACCATTACGCATCGTATCACGTGATCACATTCACATTTTCATTTAAATTAATTTGATTGGTTGAAAGGAAATGACGCGGTTTGACGTCACATACGTCTTCTGCTTTTACACGTGACGTCATACGAATCCGTTGACCGTTAATACTTTCTTTTAATATTGTTTTCTTCTCGCGATGAATCGTTCCTTTTCATTTTTTTTTTTTTTTTTTTTTTTGTGAAACTTTTAGGTTTTTTTTAAAGTTAATTATCCCCAATTGTAAATAAAAAAAGGTTCGTGAGCATTTATCAATTGGATTTTTTCATTTTTATTACCGTTCGATACCTGAAAAAAAAAAAAATAATAAGATAATCGATTGGAAAAATTTCAATTTCGTTTTCGTCCGCCATTTTTATTTTTATTTTTTTCCGTCGTTGTTTAATTTATTTTCTTTAAACGGCGTTCGTTAAAACGTATTTAAAAAATTATTATTATTATTATCACTATTATTAAATTCTTTCATTTTTGAGGTTTTATCATAAAAAAAAAAAAAAAATTTTTACAAACGGTTTTTTATCAAAGACACAAAAGAAAAAAACATATCACGTTTGTAGAGAAGAGAAAGGTTTAGAAAATAATTAAAAACGAAAAACGTAAAATAAAAATAAAAAAAAGGTTTAAGGAAACCTTCTTTAAGCCGCCTTTTAAAATTTTATCTTGTTCCATATTAAAGTCCTTTTTATTATTATTATTATTATTATTATTATTATTATTATTATTATTATTATTATTATTATTATTATTATTATTATTATTATTATTATTATTATTATTATTATTATTATTATTATTATTATTATTATTATTATTATTATTATTATTATTATTATTATTATTATTATTATTATTATTATTATTATTATTATTATTATTATTATTATTATTATTATTATTATTATTATTATTATTATTATTATTATTATTATTATTATTATTATTATTATTATTATTATTATTATTATTATTATTATTATTATTATTATTATTATTATTATTATTATTATTATTATTATTATTATTATTATTATTATTATTATTATTATTATTATTATTATTATTATTATTATTATTATTATTATTATTATTATTATTATTATTATTATTATTATTATTATTATTATTATTATTATTATTATTATTATTATTATTATTATTATTATTATTATTATTATTATTATTATTATTATTATTATTATTATTATTATTATTATTATTATTATTATTATTATTATTATTATTATTATTATTATTATTATATATATATATTTTTGATGTTTTTTTTTAATATAACAATAAAAAAAAAATGACGGATGACTAAAAAAACTAATTCGACGTTTACGTTTGAATAAATGAGATTTTAACTTTATCCGGTTAACGTGTTATTTATTTATTTTTTTCATCGAGTTTTTGCATTCAATTAATTCGTAATGCATACCAGCGTGACACTTCGGCACAAAGGATTTTTTTAATAATAATAATAATAATAATAATAATAAGTCAACGGCCATACCGTGCTGGTCACACCGGTTCCCGTACGATCACCGAAGTTAAGCAGCATCGGGCGTGGTGCAAACTTGGATGGGTGACCGTTTGAGAACGCCACGTGCCGTTGGCTTAAAAAGAGCAAAAAAAAAAAAAAAAAAAATGAGAACAAGACAAAGTAAGAACCAAAAACAAATCTTGTTCTACTGTCGACCTGAGGCAGCTCGACGAGAATGTGAATTTCACTGCTTCTGACCCTGGCCACTCCAAAGATGTTAGTCACCGGAGCCCAGTTCAGGAGACAAATCGTTCCCATCGAAAAAGACTCAGGAAGACCTTCAAGAATTGATGTGGTGCTATCTTATAATAAGTGGCACCACCGAAATTGGAGTATTTGTCCCTAAGGAATCGGGTAGAAACCTCGGATAAATACTTAAAAACCCCGACAAGTAGCCTTGTCGTGTTTAATGGTGGGTAAATTTGAATTTAAAAAAAACAATTTACCCTTTTTTTTTCTTTTCCACAACTATTTTTTTTTTTTATAATTAGGTTTTAAAAAATTTCATTCGCATAACGTTTAGTATTTTCGCGGGGGGGGGGGGGGACTCGTTAAAAAAAAAAAAAAAAGTCGCGGATTTTCACTTGCACGTAATTAAACGTAAACGGAAAAAAATTTTTTTATTTATTTTGTATTTAAAACGTGACGTCATCAATCTTATTGATTTTTCCAAAAAAAAAAAAAAAAAAAAAAAAAAGAAAGAAAATTTTTTGAATTTCCGCTTCCGTTTTTTTTGTAACGGAAATAAATCTCGTTAAATGTTAATATCGCGGATTAATTTTTTTTTTCGCGTTATTTCGCGATGACGGCTCATGTTTTCCTAACAGCAATTAAAATTATTATTATTATTATGTGGGTGTGTGTGTGGGGGGGGAATGGGAGAGGAGGGGAGGGATGATGTAAGTTCGTTACCTGAAATTTGTCGCTCGTTCCACTGTAGGGAAAAATCCTTCCGAGAAAATGTTTCGAATGACCGAAATGTCTAATCCTATAAATTCCGGGCGTGACGTCATCAGGCACGGTCCATTCGACGGTTATTGAATTACCGGGTGTGAAATGATTTATCGGACTCCATTTAATTCTATTAAATAATAATAATAATAATCATCATCATTATTGTTATTATCATTAATATTAATGTTTAAAAACGAATTTTCGTGGTGTCTTGTATTTTCTTACTTTGTTTCCCAATCGGCATCCGTGGCTACAACCATCCATTTATTTTCGCTGTTCAGACGTTCTATCGTGCAATAAGTTTTACCGTGCATTAAATTGTTTCTTGGATTTCCGGCAAGCTGATTTTTATAAAAAAAAAAAAAAAAAAATGAAACGTTTTATTATTATCATTAAAAATAATTAATATTTTAAATCTTTCTCTCTCTCTCAAAAAAAAATTGAATTCTTACAAATTTGGCGCGGACTGTTGTACCGGGACCGGAAACGTTGACCGGTTGTTCCAAAACCGCACCGAAAGTGTATCCGATTTTAGGAAAATCATAAACAACGGGCGTGATGAAGGAAAATTTTTGCGATAAAAGGTCTTGCGGTTCAGGACCAGAATCCATTCTCTTATTCTATTAAAAAACAAAAACAAAAAAAATATGTAAATAAATTATCAAAAAAGAGAGAAAGAGAGAGAAAAAAGGTTATCTCAAATTAACAAATTCGAAAGTTGGCTAAAACTAAGTTGGTAACAAACAACTTTGCCAACTTTGGCCAAAAAAAAAAAAAAAAACAGAAAACAATGATGATGATAATAATAATACTGTAAATTTTCCATTTACATTTCGAGTGTTGATTTAAACATCCGGAAAAAGTCTTTATTTTTTAATTTTTAATCGTATAAAATGTTTGTTTGTTTGTTTGTTTGTTGTTGTTTTCTCTCTCTCTCTCCTCTCTCTCTTTTCGAAAATGGTAGTAGAGTGTTTGTTTGTTTGTTTGTTTGTTTTAAAAAAAACATTTATAATTTAAAATGTGTTTCGTAAACAAACGCAATAAATAGTACTCTACTACGATTTTTTGTTTGTTTAAAAATTAGGACAGGGAATTTTTTTTTTTTTTTTAAATTTTGGCGCGAATTAAATAGGGTCACAGACGACGAATTTTTTTTTTTTTTTTGCACTCACTTGAAAAAGCGCGTTCAGGAGTTTATCGTATTGATTAAGGTAGAGGGTTAAAGTGTGGGGTCCGAATATGGTCGATGCTCCCTCGTATCTTTGAACCTGAAAAAACAAAAAAATTTTTTTTTTAATGAAAGGGAGGAAGAAGAATTTCTCTTAACTTATTAAAATTGACGAAAAGGGTAAAAACCTTCGTTTGACGTTATTAATTTTGATCTTTTACCCCGCCCTCTCCCTCCTCAAAAAAAAACCTTTTTATCGAATTTATTACCCGATCACGATCGCTCGATTTTTTTTTTTTTTTTTTTTGTAAAGTTGGTCATCGGGGGGGGGGGTGGGAAGGGGAAAAACGCCATTTTTAACGAGAATTCGCTATCGCGAAAATAAGTGACAATTATTATTATTATTATTATTATTATTATTATTATTATTATTATTATTATTATTATTATTATTTTAAGATTTAACGTGTGAGAAAAAATGTCAAGTTTAATTTGACTTTTATTTTTTTTTATGTCGTCATCGTTGTCGTTGTCACTGTCGTGAATTTAAAAATTTTCTATTTTAATATTTTAGTAGAAAAAAAAAATATCGTCTGCTGGGTTTTTATTTTCAAAAGTTTTTACGAATTAAATTTTGTTAAAATTTTATTTAAAATAATCCGAATAAATTTTCACGGGATCTTTCTCTCTCTTTCTCTCTCCTCTCTCTCTCTCTCTCCCTTTCTCTCTCTCTCTCTCTCTTCCTTTTTCTCTCTCTTGTATTTAGCAACAAAAATTATTAAAATTATTAAATTTAGAAATTTTTGACTTTATAAGTTGCATAATTATTTTTCTTAGAAAAGAAAAAAAACCGTTACGTTCGATATTAATATACATATGCATATTCGAAATAGAAATTTTTAAATTTTGGCTTGGGGGTAAGCATTATACAATGTCGAACGCGTTGCCAACACAACAAAATTAAAAATATCTGTCGTCTAAAGTCACGTTTAAAAAAAAAAAAAAATGTCGTTAAAACGTTTATTTAAAAAAATTAATTGATAAGATTTTTTCCTATTGTTCGTTCTCGATTTTTAACAGAAAAATTTTTTTTTGTGACTCGTGATAATTCCGCGCCATTTTTTATTCGGATTTTATATTCGAAATAATAATAATAATAATAATAATAATATTGTTTTAACCTGGTATTCTTCGAACGTGGTTATGTAGTCGCTGTAAGTGTTGCTTAAACCCGCGATAATCGGCCAAGGATTAACCAAACCGTTTTCCATCATTCTTTTCGTTATTTGTTTTTTCATTCTTCTACCGGACATTGTCGTGAATTCTCCAGGTACGGCAATCAAAGCGACGTTTCCTATGAGTGCCAATTGAGTCGATACTATGCTCGGTTGCCAATCGAATGGATATTTCATCTGCGGATTAAAATAAAGTTTATAAATCGGGGGGGTGTGGTGGGGGTGGGGGTGGGGGAAAGGGATATAAAAATGCAAAAGCTTGCTCACTCTTCCCGTGGCTAACAATATGGGTTTAGGTGCTTGACATAGAATATCGTTTTCCGTAGGTGATGCCAATATGTTTCTCACGATGTTCCATGTTGGATTCGTGGATAGAGTTCCTTGTTTGAATGAAAATGCACCAGGTCCGTCAACGGTTCCCGCAGCAAAACTGTAACCCATCGCCGGAGGACATCCTTTTACCTGTTGAGAATGAGGTAAGTAACCAAAATAAAAAAAAAAAAAATTGTTTTGTTTATTCGCGAATTCGTTTCGAAATTTATTATTTACTTTAACGGTTTTCCCTTCGGCATTTTTAATTTCGGCTTCCGCTTTCGGCATGTCGACGTATTGGTGAATTATTTTAACAGGTCCGGAAACTTTTTCCGACGATCCCCCCCAAAGTTCCTGAAACAAATTTTTTGTTACGCGTTTCGATTCGCGATATCGATCCATCGATCGATCCATCCATCGATAATTTTCGATATTCTTACTCTCGCTTTTTGAAATAATCTATCTGCGATTATGGCCGTGCTTTCGAACATGTCTTTACCAGGGCCCGATGCTATGCAAACATCTTCCTCGCAAGTACTTCTCATTATATTACAGGGCGATCCTGTTTTTTGACATTTCGGTCCTCTTATGTTGGGCGAAACGTCACCCAAATTCGTAGACGCGAAAGAAGCGACAAAAGGGCCCTAAAAAAAACAATCAAGAAATTCGTTTCTAACATTTTAAAACTTGTTGGAAAAAAAAAAAAAAAAAAAAAAAATTGTTTTGGGGCTCACGTTTCCCAAAAGATGATTAGGATTCATCATTTTTTCAAATTTAATGGATGCATAGCCGACGTTATCGGAAGAAACTAAAGTGTTTGTATTGTTCATGCTAGTCGGATGAACCGGAAACCAATTGATTACTCCCATGGGTACGTTATCGTTGGATATAAATTTTAATTGTATCATTTCCGTATCCGTGTCGTTTTGATACCTGAAAATTTTTTTTTTATTTATTCACACGTCGGAAATGGCGGAGGGGGGGAAGGGAAACGGAAAATATACGTACAAAGCTCTTTCCCATTCCGGATTTTCGAGATATGCCGTAGGACTTCGATTCATGTTCGTATCGTATAAATGACCTTTACTTATAAAAATATTTCCTTTTTTTTTATTCAAATGTGCCATAGATATGCTCTGTAAACAAACAAAAATGGCCGTCGTACAAAGGTTTTCCTCCTCGTCACGTGTTTGTTTTAATATATACTTAAAAGGAAATAATTAAAAAAATAAGGCGGGTAGTAAGTAAGTAGGATTGCTGTGTAATGATTAGCATTCGAGTGCGTAAAAAAAATTAGAATAAAAAACAATGGAATCGATTAACAGAGAGAGAGAGAAGTGTCGTCTTCTGACACGTTAAAAATTCCAAACGGTAAAAATTTTGTACGATTTTTTTACGATGTGAGATTTACGTATATACTCTCTCCGCCATTTTCGAGGGGAAAAGGTTTGTTTGTAGAAAAAAAAATGTATCGAACGCGTCTTCTATTAAAATGAAAATGTCAAAGGTCATGGTAATTATTATATTATTAAACCTATAATAAATAACCTTTGTTATTTTAAACCCTTTCGTTTCCCCCCACCCCCGACGACCTTTTAACCTTTTCAATTTTTTGAGTCGTGTGTGTGTGTGTGTGTGTGCGTGCTCATACCTTGACGATTCCATCGACGAGAGCATCGAACGTTTCTCGGGAAAATCCCTTGCAGGGTAAATCGAATAGGAAATGCATGAGAAAACCACCCGGAGCCGAATGTGTGTGCGTACCGGAAATGATGACGTTTTGCGAATTATACGCATCCCCGTAAATTTCCTTCAAAGATTTTAAAACCTGTGCGAATGTTTAATAACAATAATAATAATAATTAAACAAAGTAATATTATTTTGTCGTAGAAAGATAAAAAGAAAATTCTTATCGTTTAATTAATATTAATTAAAAGACATTTTAAAAAAAAAAATTATAAATTTTAATTAATTAAAATAACGCGCGTTCGTAGAAGATGAGAGAGGGAATTAAAAATTACACTTTTTATTATTATTATTATTATTATTATTATTATTATTATTATTAAATCGAGAGTCGATACAATTACCTGTAATCTTAATCCGTCACCAATCATACCAACATCAACGTTGACAAAAACCAAAATTTGATTTCCATCATCGATTATGTAACTTCTAGCCCATTGTCGCAAATGAAGTCCTTTACCGACTTGTTCGAATTTTCCATAGCCCATCTGTTTTAACAATTAAATAAATAATAATTTCGATCGATCAATCAATCAATCAATCATCGTCGTCCCCGCAATTACTTACAAAATTAATATCGGTTATAGGTCCCGTAACGTCAGCAATTCCCACTCCGATATCATATTCTCCATTGATAAGAAGAAATAAATTCGACAGAAATAAATAAAACGACAGGAAAAACGCGGCATTATTATTATTATTATCACGATTAAATTTTTCGTTAAAAATTAATAAAAATTGCATCGCGTTTAATTCCTCTTCATTAACTATTTAATTAATTATTATTATTATTATTATTACGATTAATTATTTTTAAAGCCCGGAACAAAAAATTTCTGCTCTTGCTGCTGCTGCTTATTGAATAAAAAATTTTTACTTTCAACCTGAAATGAATTTAAGAGAAAATAATAATAATAATAATAATGATAAGACTTTTTAGAAAACAGGTACGGAAAATATTATTTAATAATACCTCGTTTTAAATAAATTAAATAAATATAAGTCGTCGATTGCGAGTAAATAAAATTAAACGTTTTTTTTTTTTTTTTTAGCAAAGAATAAATTCGATTTTTTTTTTTAAATAATAATAATAATTAAAACGAAATCGAAAACAAAAACTTCACTAAAATAATAATAATAATAATTACTCGTGATGTACGTAAATATTTGCGAGATGTTTAAGACGTTATTCCATCACTTTCAGGTACTCGTCGACGACTGATACATCACGATTGTCATCAAGTTCTCTACCCCGTGATGGGAATGGACAAGAAAACTTTGTTTTTCAACTCGAAGGTAATATGTTTATTAATAATAATAATAATAATAATGATAATGATAATAATTTTCTACATCATTTACTACGTTTATACTATCGAATTATCAACGGTTCGTTGTCGTCGTCATTTGTTAAGCGTATTAATTTAATTTGACCAAAAAAAAAAAAAAAAAATGTTTTACGTCATACGAAAATTTAAAATTTTATTATTATTATTATTATTATTATTGATTTGACACGTTCGATTCGTGCGTTCGTTCGTTTGCCTTTAAATAAACACAAAAAGGGAAAGTTTTGAGGGGAAAAAATTTAAATTTCGATTAAATGACGTCACATAAAGTGCGTTCAGAAATCGTCGGTAATTAATTTCGTTCGATTACGCATACGTTTTTATCGAGGAGGAGGAGGAGGAGGAGGGGGGGAAGGAGATGAAGTAAAAAAAAAAGAATATGGTAGCTAACCGGGTAATTCCTTGGCATTTATAAGAAAACTGGTTTTTATGGTTTTTATGTTTTTTTTTTTTTTTTTTTTTTTAGCAAGGTTAAAATATGTAATATTTATTCACTCTTAATGAGTAAATGGAAAGTGTGACAAAAATGGTTTTTAAACTTCTAAGTTAAGTAATAATAACAATGATGATGATGATTGAGTATAATAAATTTAAAACGTAGACGATAGGCAATCGAATAATTTAAATCAATAAACGTTCGGGAAAATGTTTTCGAATTTACTTTGAAAATTAATTTTTATTATTATTATTATTATTATTTGTTTTTTTAAGGTTTAAGAAAATTTCTATTTGTTGTTTTCATTTTCATTCATTCAATCAATCATTCGTTCGTTCGTTCGTTTATTCGTTCGTTTGTTCATTCGTTCGTTATTATTTTTAATCCTTTTTATATTGTGTCGATTGTAGCGCTGTCGTGGCTTACATTAGAACTAAAAGAAAAAACAAAAATTTTCCTTTTTACAATTACAACAGACAAGCGTGTAATTAAAAAATAATAATAATAATAATAATAATAATAATAATAATAATTTTGGATTACGTCGGTCGCCGTCGTCGTCTGCTTTTTAAAATCCTCAATGAATTTTTTATTTTTTAATAGAAATTTTTTAAAACTTTGATAAATTTTCGTCGTGGTTTTAGCGGGGAGGGTAGGGGAGGGGAAACGTAAACACAAACGCGTGAGGATGATTACGGTTTGAATATTTTTTTTTCGTTAATAATAATAATAATAATAATAATAATAATAATAATAATAATATTAAATTATCGACGGTTATTTTCGCCATTGCGTAAATTTTTTTATGAATTAGTCGTGGAACGAGACGATTATGATTTAACAAAAAAAATAAAAAAAAATTTCGAGTATGATTCACGCAAGAATTTGTTTTGTAACAAACTTGAAAAGAAAAACAAAAATGTCTGTTATCTATGTAGGAAGCAGAAGAAAAAAAAAAAAATTAAATTTTATCTCGCTAACAATAATAATAATAATAATAATAATAATAATAAATTTTTCAGGTAACCTTTACCTTTTGAAACGTTATAAAAAAAATAAGGAATTGATTGATGATTCAATACACGAATATACAATTTTGAAAAAAAATAAAAAAATAAATAAATAAACGAAGGATTCGGATATGCACGTTTTATTTATTTATTGGATTTAGGCCAATTTAAAAAAAAAAAAGCAGAAGAAAAATGAAGAAGAAAATGTTGGGTAGGAAATTTGTCAATAGGAAGCGACGTTCAAGGTAGGACGTAATCAATTTTTTTTTTTTTTTTTTATTGTCAAGGTATATTGTTCGATTTATAGTAACGGAAATGAAATGAATAATATCACATGCACTCGGGAAACTCGATTTCCGTTTCCGTTTTCTCCCATAACTCTCTATCATCCTTCCGGAAGAAGGATCTAAATGAGAATTTTTAATTATAATCCGCGAATTTTTTTTTTAACCCCCCGTTCTCGATCGATTTCCAATCAAAATTGCAAACATTTCAAAAAAAAAAAAAAAAAAAAAAGGACTTTGATTTAGCTAATGACACGACGAATTTTTTTATTTTTTTTTAAAGTTTTTTACTTCGATTACAAAAAAAAAAAAAATTGTTTTTGATTTAATTGTAACGGACAACAACAACAACACTCGTTTTTTATTTTTATCTAATTCGTTTCGACAGAAATTTCTTTTTAAAAAAAAAAAAAATATGGATTTCCGGTTTAAAAAAAAAAAAAATGAAACAAACAGTGTTGCAACAACAACAACAACAACAAAAACAATTTTTTTTTTTTTTTAAATAATAATAATAATAAATATTCATTCGTGTTTGTTTTTTTTAAAGCATCAATCAAATAATACGTAAAAGGCGTTGTTGTTGTTGTTGTTATTTTTTTTTTTTTGCGTGATTTTACAAATTGATTTTACAAAACAATTTCCGCTCCAGATGTTTTTTATTTATAAAAAAAAAAATTACTTGAATGCTAGCAAAAGAAGGGAAAATTCGTTTTTTTTTTTCTTTTGCTTCCCCTCATACGAACGATAGCAAATAATGAATCCAATAAAAAAAAAAATTTTTTTTTTGTTTTTTTTTTTTTTTTTTTCCGACGACTCATCGCGGAAAAAATTATTATTATTATTATTATTATTATTAATTTTTTTTTTTTTGTAATATGTTAAAATGAAAAATATTCGAACCGTGAAATTTGCCTTTCAATCAATCAATCAATCAATCAATGAAAGAAAAAAAATTAAACTCCCCATGTTAGCGTATTGAAATTGATGCGTTTTTAATAACTCGAGGGTGTTTCAAAACGTAACGAAAAAAAAAAAAAAATGGTCAAAAAATTAATTTTTTTTTTTTAATAATTGAACAACCTTCTCTCCCCCCTCTCTCTCTCTCCCTAGGTTCGTTTACATTCGTTTTAATAATAATTAATAATAATAATGATTTTTTTTGTTGGGTTCGTAAATTGATAATTACGTAACGAAATGTTTTCGGTTAAAAAAGTACAATGAGAAGAATACCTTTCCCCCCTCCCCCTCCCCGGTTTTTTTTTATTTTTATTAATAATAATAATAATAATAATAATAATGAGCGTGACGATTTGAAAGCGATGAATATTATTCATTGATCGATAATTACGTAATAAAAAAAAATTTACCTTCGTACAACAAGGTATGACCGTCACGCATGTAAAAAAAAAAAAAAAATTTAATTTAGATTTCTGGGTCTAGATCAATGATAATAATAATAATAATAATAATGAAATGATATCGAACGAGGTTGATAAGGTAAACATTGGTTTTATTATATTACAGGTTCAATAATAGGTTTTTAGAATTTTTCTTATTTTCAGGTATACGAGAGAGAGAGAGAGAGAAAATATCTTTTAAAATTATTATTTTTAATATTTTTTTCGTTATTATTCTGATTAATTTTCCGTAAATTAATTAATTTCAGGTACGTTTTCATCATTGATGTAATCTCTAGTCTAGAGAGAGAGAAGGAGAGGGGGAGAGGGGCAGACGAGCGTTTAGCGGAGGAGGAAAACCGGAAACGATAAAAAAAAATCTCATTGAGGACATGGAAAAAATTTTTTTGGAACCTCACATTCGATAGATATCAGGTACGATTATTAATTTAAAAAAAAAAAAAAAAAATTACGTCAATCATTTCCACCATAACATTAAACGAGTATTTTTATTTAATTTTTATCCCCGGATTCGAGGGGGGCAGGGGGGAAAAGAGGGAGAGAAGGGGGGAGGGATACGAAGGGTAATAAAAAAACAAAAAAAAATTTTTTTTTCTTCTTCTTATCGGAAAATTTTTTACTTTTTATCGACCTAATTAAATTTTTTCTTTTTTTTTTATCCAAACATTATTATTATTATTATTATTAATAGGGTGATAAGTTAAACAAAAGAAAAAAATTATTATTATTATTATCATTACTTACTTACTCACTCTTTTGCGTGTTGAGTATGTGTATATATGTATGATTTAAATTTGACACTCGATTCGATAGCACGCGATTTCGAGAAATCGAAATAACTATTCGATATACGATTATTTTTGTAATAATAATAATAATGGAAAAACTTTCACGATATTACTTTACGAACCGTAAAAAAAAAAAAAAAAAAAAAAAAAAATTCGTTATTTTAGTTATTATTTAACGTGGACATTATTAAATCGGTCAACAAGCAGGCAAACAAACAAACAAACAAACAAACAAACGTAACCATTAAACCAGTTTGTTCTTAAAATACTCACTCTCACAAAAAAAAAAAAAAAAAAACGCTCTCGGGTATAAAAATCCAATGTTAAAGAGAGAAGAAGAGGAGGGTTTCTTACAAATCCGCCATGTTTTTTTTTTATCGTTAATTAACGTTTCAATTGATTTCTATTATTCGTTTTTATTTTTAAATTAATACGTTTTGACGCGCGTATGCCATTTCTATTTTTTTAAAAAGAAAAATTCAAGATGGAGGAGTTTAGTTAAAGCTTCTTATTATTTTTTTAACGAGTAATTTAAAAAAAAAAGTAGGTTAAACGAAAAAAAAAATTCAAATAAATAAATAAATAAATAAATTAGTGATTTACCTTATTTTTGTCGCGCATTTTGTTTTCAATTTTATAATTAACTGTTAAAAACAATTTGTTTGTTTGTTTGTTTGTTTGTTTGTTTGTTTGTTAGAATAACAATAGGTCAAACCGACGTCATGAATTTGAAATTGAAAAGAGAGAGAGAAATTTTAATTATGCGAAAGTAACAGATTTTTTTATTAATTATGGCGGAAATTCTGGAAAGAGAGAAAAAAACCGTTAATTGCGCAGCAACGCATTCTAGTGTCGGAAAAATAAAACAAACTTTAAACTGCTTTAACTTTTACTTTATCCATGTTTCCGGTTACATAACAGAAAAAACCGTTTCCAACGTTTGAAACGATTATTATCGAATTTGTTTTTTGTTTTTTATTTACCTCTTATTTAAAACTCCATTAATAAATTTTTTTTTGTCCTGATTAAGTTCATGTGTTCTCGTTCACTTGTAATTTTGATTAATTATCCGATTGAAAATTTTTCGAACAAACGTAAATAATTATATAAAAAAGTTAAAAAAAAAAAAATCGTTATTTTGTTTTTTTTCATATATTTATTTTAGTTATTTTTTCGATCGGTAGATGGCAGTGTAATTTCAGTGAGTTTTCAATAAAATTTTTTATTTTTTTTAATTTGTTTTATCGTTATTTAAAATAATTTGTGTATTTTAGGTCGAATGTTTTCACACGATCGATTTAAAACGATGTAAAATGCCAATTTTTAAATCCAAAAACAAAAGAAGAAAAGGAAGATTCGATGACGAATGAGGAGCTTAAAAAAAATTAAAATTTCAACAGTTGGCCAAACTGTAAATAAATGTGGGATGAAGTGTTTAAGTTAAAAATGTCTGTGTGTGAATTTTTTCGTTAAGAGAAAAAAAAAAAAAAAAAAAAAAGTTTTCAGAATGGATTTCGGATCGTTTCCTCTCGGATTCGTACAGGAGGTAAGTTTTATTAAACATTTACATATATTAATAATTAATAACGTGATAATAATAATAATAATGATCACATTGATTTTAATTTAAATGTCGAATCGATTTAATTTTAAAAATTCAATTGTCAATGGGATTATGTTATGAAGCTTTCCAGTAGTAGTAATAATAATAATAATCGATTGACCTCACGGTCATATCGTTATCGCTAACGGAAAGCTTTATTTCTTTTTTTTTTTTTTTTTTTTTTTTTTTATTGCCACTCTTTTATTATGTTTGTTCATTCATAGTAATAATATCAATTAAAAAGATTAATTTAAAAAAAAAAAAAATTCACGCCGGCAAAAATTCAAAATTTAAAATTTTGAATGAAGACAAGTTTTTCATAATGATGTGTTTTTTATAAAAATTAAATTTTTCTCCAAGTGTTTTATTACCAGTAATAGTTTTACACGCGTTAAAGTAATTTAAAATGTGTTGTTTGTTTAAAAGTTAAAAAATTACAGTAATAATTTAATTGGAAGTGAATGTTAATTACATTCGATCAATACAATAGTAAGTATTAATTATTATTATTATTATTATTTTGCGAATGAACAAATCTTTATTATTGGTACTCGAGTGAGTGACATGGAACATTCATGATTGATTGATTGATTGACTGATTGAATTTGATTCAATGTTTTAAATTACATTCGATGAATTTTATATGAGGGGAAAAATAATGACGAATAAGACAAATTCATTTAATGTGTGCATGAGAATATCGAATTGCTGGTTTAAATTGCTGATTTATTACAATTGTTCGATATAATTTTTTTAAAAAAATTAATGTTAACATTTTTCATTCGGTGTAAGATGTGTGGTAGAGCAGTAGCAGTAGTAGTAGGAGGAGGAGGATGAAACATTTTTGTTCTTGTTTCGTTTTCATAATTCATAATTAAGAATGAGACGATTAAAATAATTGGTGTGAAATTTTTTTTAACTAGAAAACATAATGAATTGTTGTTCGAAAGTGTTGTCCCATGTTTCATCATAACATTTTCATTATCTCATTTGGGTTTTAAAAAAAAAAAAAATCAAATCATTTTCATTCAAAAAAAATTGTATGAAACAGGAAGTCAATTCGAGTTACAATATTCATATCAATTTAAAAAAAAAAAAAAATGCTCAAGACATAAATCTTATTATAATTATTATTATTATTATTATTATTTAGTGTCATCATTTCGAAAACATTTTAAAATGAACTTTTTAATTGTTAGGTTTCTCATCTTTTTTTCTGACTCCCCTCCCCTGCCCCCCCCAAAAAACACTCATAATGGGGATCATTGAATGGGGATCATTTTAGTTTAGTTATTCTTATTAAAAAATATTTAAATGAATTTAATTAATTAAATTTTAATTTGATTTTTTTTCTTGGCTTTGGGGATTTTTTTTTAAAAAATGAATGAATGAGTGATTGAGTGAATGAATGAATGAATGAAAAGATAATTTTTACTTTTTAATTCTATTCGAAAATGCGATGTGAATAGTCGATTGCGTTTGTTGCTCAATTTCTTCAATGCTCCCTTTACAAACGGTATAAGTTAATTTACACGATGATAATAATAATAATAAGGGATACAATGGGTTCTGGCCGAAACAAGTAGCATCACGTGATTGGTATTTGGATGGATGACATCCGCTTTTGAACATCACGTGACAGTTGAATTCACTAAAAACAAAAGGAAGACGAAATCAGAGACAAGTCTTGTTCCTACATCGACCTGAGGCAGCTTCTGATCCCGGTTACGTCACAGATGTTGGTGTCAAGAGAGCCCAGTTCAGGGATAAGATGGAGTCAGGAAGATTTACAAGGATTGATGTGATGCTATTAAGGTTATAAATCCATTCAAGCATTTACTCCTAAGGGATTAAAGTTGGGAACCTGGAATAAGTGTTGGAAAACTTTGACAAACACGTCATCGCTATTATAAAATTAAAATGATAATAATAATAAAAATAGAAGAGGAAGATATATAGTAGGATCCCATAGAGAAAATCACACCTAAAACAATAAGCAAATCGTCGTAAAAACAAGACAGGATATGGAGGGGAGCTTGAACAAAAATGATTCCGCTCATCGTGGGAGCTTATAAAAAGCCATGCCGCAATCATTAAAGGAAATTTTCAGTTTGTCGTGCGTGTGCGTGTGTGTGTGTGTGTGTGTGTGCGTGTGCGTACGTGCGTGGGAGACGACGACAGCTCGCGTTTTTTTAAAAAATCGTAAAATCAATGTTGTCAATAAATAAAAAATTGTGAACAAATTACGGGAGAGGGGAGGGGGTCGTTAAGATACATAGGAAATCAAATTCAAACGGTTTCGACCTTCTTTTTTTTTTTTTTTTTTTTTTTTTTTTGTTTAAATAAATATCGATCGGTGGGATTACAACAGTCTAAATAATAATAATAATAATAATAATAATAATAATAATAAAACCGGAAGTTGTTTGTTATTTTTCATAATTAAATAAATAAATAAAAACGGTTGTAATTTATGGAAAGGATAGAAATCGTGATAAATGAGATCGTTAGAGATTCGGTATCCTTTAAATATTACATAAAGATTTTAAATAAAATGAAAAGTTACGGGAATTTAAATATTATTATTATTATTATGATTATTATTATTATTATTATTATCGTCGTTATTTGTCATTAAGTTTTTATTAATCTGAATGGGGAAGTCAATTAATTTTTATTGAATTATCGTGAATTTAAAAAAAAAAAAATAATCCCATTATTGATCGATATTTGTTTTTTTTATTTTTTTTTAAATCGAGCATAAAACGTATAACAATAAAAAATAATGATAATGATAATGTTTCGAAGAAGATAGAGAGAGAGAGAGAGAGAGAGAGACGGAGAGGGAGGGAGGAGGGAAAAGGGGGGGGACAAATTTATTATTATTTTAAGTATCAATTTCTTGTGAATCCAGCTGTGCGTCAGTCCGATCGCCCACCGTGATTATCAATACGACCCTATAATGATAATATTTATTTTCTTGACACGAATTTTTGAGCCCCGAGTCGAAGGCTTAATTGATTGATTGGTCCGGTCGTAAGTTAAACATACGCGCGACGAAAAATATCGATTCGGGGGGGGGTTTCGGCGTTCGAAACGTCGTGGAACCGGCGGAAAAATTTTACGCGGGAAAAAAATTTCTGAACGTACTTTTTTCAAAAATAAGAATGAACGTTTTCCGCGGATTATTTTTTTTACTTACACCAACCCCGCACTCTTCCGCCATTTTTTTTTTTTTTTTATTTGCTCACTACGGTCTGTCGCGTTTTGTGAAAACGTGCGCGACATTTTTATTTTTTATTTTTTTTTCTTCGTGCGTCGTCGTTTTTAAACGTGCTTAATTTAAAAAAAAAAAAAAAAATGTTTATTGTAAATTTAACACGGGTTTTGTTTTGTTTAAAAAAAAAAAACGCAATCAATAGAGAGAATTCATAGAAATAATAATAATAATAATAATTAAATGACATTCGTTGTGTGAAAGCGTTTCAATGAATTTCTTTGTTCGTTTCGATTTTTCGTTTAATTTCTTCCGCCAAAAAGGATTCACGGAAATTTCCGCCAAAAATCAATCGCGAAGCACTTCCGCTCGAGGGAGGGGGAGGAGGGGAGAAGGTTCGTAAGATCACCGAAACGATATGATTTATCACGGGGGGGATTCGTTACCTAACACGTAATAAATTTAATAAATATAAGATCACGATTAAACCCGGGAGCCATTATTTACTTAAATACATATAAATATGTGTGTGCGTGTGCGCGCGCGTGCGTGTGTGTGAGTACGTGCGTACGCCCGTATTTAAAAGTGACCCCGTGAACTCGTCGGTTAAAAAAAAAAACATCGCTTTCAATAAGTTTTTTTAAATTTCATTGATTGTTTCAACTTTGAACCCTTCATTTGTTTTTTTTTTTTTTTTTTTTTTTTTTTTTTTTTTTTTTTTGATATTTCCGCCAAAATTTTTTTCCCGCCGAAATTTTCAAAAAAATTTTTTTTTTGGTAAAGTGAAAACCGATAATTTATTACCATTATTTGTTTCACAAATTATTATTATTATTATTATCATTATTGACCCGACCCTCGTTTTTTTTTTTTTTTAAGTTGTTTAACTTGGTTTTTTTTTTTTTTTATTGAAAATAAATCACGATCTCGTTCTCCTCCCGTTTATTAAAAAATTAACAAAAACGGACTCTTACGCACACGCACGCACACGCACACGCAAACGAAAAAGTGACAACGCGACAATTTTTTTCGGATGAATAAGAATAGGAAAAGCTTTAATTGACGCGTGCAGGGTAGCCAAAATTCATTTGTAAAGTTGGCATTTCCGATGATTTCCTTTAAAAAAAATTTTTTCGAAATTCGGGGGGAGGGGGAGGGGGAAGGGTGGGTTTATCATTCGGTCCCTCGAGTTAAAAAAAAATTTGTTTCGAGATGAAAAATTAATAGGAGTCTCTCATTAAAAGGCGCGGGCGCACCCAGTCATTATTCTTTTAATTTTTTTTTTTTTTTTTTTTTATTAAGAGCCCCCTTCCCTCTCTCTCTTTCTTAATTTCGGGGGGGCCGAATATGTATATGATTTATTACTAAAAAAATTTTAACATTCGACGACGAGGGCATGATTTAAAATCGTGTCTCTGTGTCTATCTCGACTCACTCTCGGGTGAAAAAAAAAAAAGAAATTTTTGAATCGTTTTCGAATCGGCGGTGAAAATTTCTAAAGTTGCAAACTTGTTTCTCTCTCTATCTCTCTCACACACTCTCCCCCCGTCAAAATTTAATTTGTTTCGATAAATAATACGAATTTAAAATTAATTTAATTTAAATATTGCATAACGAAATTATTTGTATTTTTTTTAAAAGTGAAAAAATATATCGTTCGAGAATCGATTATTCGTGCACTTCGATATCGATAATAATCGAATTTTATTTAATATTACAAAAAAAAAAAAAAAAAAAACGGTTTTTTGTGTGATTTAAAGTCGTCTCTTGTCGCTTCGGGTCGAAACGGTTGTAAATTTATTTATTTATTTATTTACGTAATAGGTATTTTAAATACCGAGTGTAATTAATTATTTTTTACATATTTAACTTACCCCCCCCCCCCAGAAAATTTTAATGCTTTCATAACAATGATGATGATGATGATAATTGCACGAACCGAGAAAAGGTGCAACCTCAAATTCATTTCCTATTTTCGTATATATAGATTTAAGACGAAGAAGAAGGGAGGAGGGAGGGAAAGAGAGAGGGGGAGAGAGAGAGAGAGAGAGAGAACGTTAATAATAATAATAATAATTTACCTTTTTAAAGGTTTTAACACGTCGAACGCCATTTTGTTTTTTTTTAATGTTTTATGTTTTATTATTACGTTTAAACGAATGATTGATCATCAACCATAACCTGTACCTGAGATTTTTGTTTGCTTTGCAGATTTCTCAAGTTTTAACGGTTGTGGTCGTTAAAAAAAAAAAAAAAAGAAACGTGATATTTGATTTTTTTGTTATTATTATTATTATTATGAATGCCACTTAGAAAATCCGCTTGTAAAGCATTTTGAAGTGTCGCGTCGAAATCGCATTCGATAGTACAATATTGAATTTATTTGCATAGAAGAAGGCGTTTGTTGATTCGAGTCGACGAGATTTTGTTTGTTTGTGTCATGGCGACGATGACGACGACGATGGCAAGGAGTTGGATTCTTCAAAAAGGAAAAAGGATTACGAGAGGATTAATTTAATTAATTAAAATTTTTTTTTCCACGCGCCAAGAGCAGAAGAAATGTGAGAGAGAGAGAGAGAGAGAGAGAGAGAGAGAGAGAGAGAGAGAGAGAGAGAGATGGGGGATAATGTGACGAAGAAAAAACATTTTTAAGTGATGCCACCATTTAAAAATTAATATAATTTCTCGGTCGTCGTCGTCGTCGTCGTCGTTAAAAAAAATTCAAATGGAATGATTTATTTGACGTTTGTTAGTTGGCAGCAGTGTCAAATCGTCCGAAAATTTGTATAAAAAAAAAAAAAAATTGATTTATTGAAATTTTTTTTTAATTGATAACCGATTATGGAACATTAATATTATTGATAAGGGAATTTAAAGTCATTGCACTAGCAAACCAAAACGAACTCGTAGAAATAATAATAATGATAATGATAATGATAATGATGGCGATGTCGAGCGTTCGTTTAAACGAGCACGTGCGCTGCTGCTTTGTTATTGCTTAAGCTCGTAATGGAAAAAGATTCGAGAAGAGGAGAGGAGAGGAGAAGAAAAACGCGGGAAAAATTCGAAAGAAAATCAGTTGAGAGTGATGATGATGATCCATTTAAAAGATTTCTTAAAATGTCGCCGATTTACGTGGAACGGGGAAAATGGGGTAGGGAGGGTAGGAGAAATTTCCAAAAAATTTTTACACGAATTTTCCATTAAATTTCTTTTTTTTTTTTTTTTTAATTACAAAACTTGTTGGCTACCTTCGAAGGAATAAATGATAATAATAATAATAATAATAATAAAAATCATCTGCGAATCACGTCACGATTTGCACATTCGTAAAAAATTATTATTATTATTATTATTAATGCTTTCTCAGAGGTTTAATGAGTAATGTGACCTTTTCTCTCTCTCTCTCTCTCTCTCTCTTTCCTTTGTTCGTTACGACATAATTTGCATCCTCCCACTTTTTTTTTATTTCATCTCACTCACTCACTCACACACGCATTCACGCATAGAGTAAAAAAACGTTTTTTTTTTCCCGTCATGTTGGTAAAATGAAAAACGACAGAAAAAGGGAGGGGAAGAGGAGGAGGAGGAGGAGGAAGAAGAATAAGAAGAAATGCAACGTTGTAAAAAAAAAAAAAAAACAGTTTCCGTCGCATAACTATTTTAACGATTATATTTATCGCTCGTTTAATTTTCGTTCGCGTTTGTTTGTTTGTTTGTTTGTTTATACGTAAGTTTAATAGTAAATCGTTTGTTTCATTCGTTTGTTTCATTTCTCCTTTTTTTTTTTGTTTTTTTGTTTTTTTGTTTTTAATCTTCGTGTCGAGGGTGAAGGGTGATGCGCTCGAGGGAGTAAAAAATTAATAATATGTCACTCGCGAGTACCGACGCCGCTGCCGCCAACCTTTGAAAATTTTTAAAATAAATCGATTTTAATTTTATCATTTAAAATTAAAGTCGATTAATAATTAAAACATTTTTTTTTTATTCTTTTGTTGTTGTTGTTGTTGGGTGTCGGATTGCTTCGAGTTGGATTTAATAAAGACTCAATTATCGAAAAAAGCGGCGGTTCGTGACCGCCGGTAATTAAATTAATTTTTTTTCTATGTGTGTGTGTGTGTGTGTATTAAAGTCCAATACAAGAAATGTAAGGCACGACTTTTTTTTTTCAAAGTTGGTACTTTACGGTGTGCCGCCTTTTTTTGTATTTGATCTGTCAATGGAAACCATTACTCACGCCTAAAAGTTTTTTTTTATATATATATATACCGAAAGGTATTATTATCATCGTGTTTCCGCCACTTAAAATTTTATTAAAATAAAATTAACAAATTTTTTTTTTTTTTTTGTCGTTCAGGGCGATCAACTCTCATTCGTTTGTTTTATTATTATTATCATCATTATTATTAGGAACCCCGAAAAATTGGGCCAATCGAATCACGATTACGAATGCGAAACGTTTTGATTGGTTATTGATGGATGTGTGAGCGCGTGTGCGTGTGTGGCAGCCTTGATTGAGATATCGATGGAAAAATGGTTTTCTCGTGTGTGCGAGAGTGAAAATTTTACCAAAAAAAAAAAGGAAAGAAGTTTCTAGAAATTTCGATTCGTTTGCCCATTTCTTCGTTCTTTCTTTTAATTCGTTTTCCTCTTTTTTGCCTCCTCCATGTTTGTGAGTTAACATAATTTCAAGTGGATGGATGATGGATGAATGGTTAAATCGGCAATAAAAAATCAAATAGAAAATATGGAAATTAGAAAAAAAGAAACGTCGAAAAATAACTGAGAATAATAATAATAATAATAATTAACGGTTATTATTATTATTATCATTCACGAACGGTTAAATTTACGCGATGACACGCCGTGGCGAAATTTGCCCCCTTTCTCTCTCTCTCTCTCTCTCTCTCTCTCTCTCTCTCTCTCTCTCTCTCTTTCTCATTCTCTCTTCTTCTCTAATCGAAATGTTTGTTTGATCCGAAAATGTTAAAATCGAATTTCCGGGAAAGGGGGAGGAGGGTGGGTAAGGGTGAAAAATTACCCGTACGCACGTCACGTAATACGATGGTAATTTTTTTTTGTCACGGATAAAAATAAGACTCGTTCGATTATAAAACTCGGCGGGTAATCCTCCATGCACACTACTACTACTACTATCATTATTATCATTTATCATCATCATCATTATTATTATCATAAGCGTATGTAAATCAGGTTGTGAAAAAAAAAAAAAAAAAAGCGTGAGAAAAGTACACGAGAGTTATTTGGAAAAACGGAGGTGGGAGGGAGGCGGGGAGAGAGAAAAGGGAGCACAATGCCGGAAATGAAAAAGTTTCGACGTGGAATAAGCGCGTGTGCGCGTGCGCGTGACAGGAAAAACAAGAGGGAAAATGCACAATACATTGGCTAAAACCACGAAAATAACGTTAATGACAACGATAACGTGACGATGATGGATGCGAAAAGTCGTGTAATTGATTCGATTGATCGATCGATTTATCGTTTTGGCAACAAAAAAAAAGCCGAATCGAAAGTGAAAATGACGCAAAAGAGGCAATAAATTCGTCCGTGTGAAAAAAAAAAAAAAAATTGAAACTCACGCGTTTTTTTTTTTTTTGTCATAGTGAATTTTTTAACGTGGTTATTAAGAAAAACTTCAAGTCACGCACACGTCTACCTTTTTCCGCTTTATTCGATGGTCCTTAAAATAAATAAATAAAAAGTAGAAAAAGTTTTTTTTTTTTTTTTGGGCGGGGAGGCGGTTTTTCTCTCTCTCTCTCTCTCTCTTTCTCCCTCGTCAAAGATTAGAAATTTTTTTTTTTTTTTTTTGGTTGGTTCCCTCCTCTATCTCACCTTCTCTTACAAGGTGGTAGAAGTCATTGCGTAAAAAAAAATCCGTCACGACGATGATTTCGTTTGTCGAAACCTGAAAAAGTTTTCACTTCTAAATCGACTTTTGACGCGTTTGTCGACATTTTGAAAAAAAAATTCGAATTTTTCACGGGTGGATTTGTTAATATGCAAGTGAGTGTTTTTATTATATATATTATTATCATTATTGTTGTTGTTGTTGTTGTTGTTGTCGTCGACGTTATCAACGACTGTATTTTTTTTTTTTTTTGTCAATTTGTGCTCCATTTTTTTTTTTTTTTCTCATTGATATTAAGTCACTCGATCAATTAATTTTTTTTTTTTTTTTTTTTTTATTGGATCATTTAATGATATCTTTAATAATATTTAAAAATAGAAAGAGAGAGAGAGAGAGGGGGGGGTCAAAGTTCAATTTAACGAATTTTTGTTTTAAAAAAAAAAATTCGATTCTCGTTCGTCGACTTCGATATTCGATATCTCGCGTCGTCATCTGAGAATCGTTGTCAGCACTGAAGATGGATTTTCGATGTCAACGATCGTCGTTAAAAATTCAAATTTTTAATGTTTTTTTTACGCGATAAAATGCCTACGAATGAATTTTTACTTCCCGAAAAAAAGTCAGGACCGGAAGTGATTTTTCTTACTTTTTTTTGGGTTTGAAATTTTGATCCTTTCTCTCTCACTCTCTGTCTCTCTTTTTTAGATATTTAACTTTTGTGCCCTCCTCTGCCCCCCCTTCATTTTTTTTCCGACGGGATTTTTTATTTTTTTATTTTTTGGTGGTGGATTCATTCTTTTTTTTAATAAAATAAATTAAAACGAACGCGCGTTCGATTAGCGGAGAGTAAATAGTAATGATGATGATGATGGGTGATGTGCTCCTCCTTCCTTCAACGGTTTTTGTCTGCGTGGCCGAACGCATGTGAACGTGAGTGTGCGTATTCATATTAACGGTACGTACCCGACGACTACTTAAATGTGGTCCCCATCGGGATTGGCTTAACATAAACCGTAGTAGGGAGAGGGAGAGGGAGAAAAAAGTGGGAAGTACGACGGCGGAGAGTCGGTAATGGCGGTAGCGACGGCGGCGGTGGTTGTCCTTTTTAGAGTCATTTAATAATGATTTATCGATCAGGTTTTTTTCGATTTGATCGGATTTATTATTGCAGGCGGCGGTCCCCACCCCAGCCCTCCACTCTCCTCCCCTCTCCTGTCTTCTCACGCGTGAAAATTAGGGCCTTGTTGAATTTTACTAATTCCACGAGCAAATATTTAACTTACCGTCGATCGGTCGTCGGTAATTAATATCCTAATAATTTTTCACACGCTTTTAAAAAATCGATATTCGATATATCGATCGTCGAACGAGACGGTCGTTCGATTTTTCCTTTTTTTTTTTTTTTTTTTCTACGTTCGGTCGTCGTGTTTTTTCGTTTTGAATGAATGAAATATTTAAAAAAATTATAATCATCATTATTATTATTTTTGAGTTAATTTAAATAATTAACAAAATACACGTTTCGACACGTGTCAGAAAGATAATAATAATAAAAACAAAAACAACAACAACAACATCCAAACTCACGAATTCGTCCCAATTTTTTAGGTTTTTTTAGAAGAGATGGATTTGATTTTAAATGTTGGTACCCCTTAAATTTTGATCATGATGAAGGTACCCCGATCGGAACTCACATCCTTCCTTTCACTGCGAATTAATCGTCCATTTATTTATAATAAAATAATAATAATCCGGAAATTTCGATTGTTATTATTATTATTATTATTATTTTTGTACCCTTGACGTTTCGTAACCTTGACAGATCGATTAATCGATCGATCAATCGATTGTTTGAACTTTTGAATAATTTTCCACGTTTAATGGGAAAAATTTTGTGGTCGAAACAGAAAAAAATTTTTAAGGCGAGAGTCAGTCAAATGGCGTAATGACAATCAAAACAATTAAATTTTTTATTTTTTTTGTCCGTTAATGCATCCGCGGAGGAATGTGAGTAACCAAGATGGCGGAAAACAAAAAAAAAAAAAAATGTGAAATCCGATGGTGGTTATTAAGGTCGTTGGGTAATAACTTAATTTTATAATTGAAAGAAAAAAAAACAAAAAATGAATGCGTACGATGATGATGATGATGATGATGATGTGTATTGATAATAAAATAATAAGAAAGGAAATATCAATGGAAAGTAATAATTTTTTCTGTAATTATTATTATTATTATTATTATTATTATTATTATTATTATTACTCCGTCGTCCGGGTCGTTAAAAAAAAAAAAAAAAAAAAAAACATCAATTTAATATAATTACGAATTTATAATTTTTATCTTTTTATTTTTAAATAATTACTCGCGTTGTCATTTATTTATTTATTCATTTCACTTTTTAATAGGAAGAAGGAGAGAAATAAAACAAAAAAGGTTTTTATTTACTCTATGAAATTTTTTTTTTTTAAATGGAAAAAACCGTTAAACCGTTAAATTTTTGCTGACGTCATAAGTTTGACGCGGTTGATGCTGTTGTCGTTGCGTAACATTGTCGATTCGTTAATGTGAAGTATAATAATATTTGTTTGTTTGTTTGTTTGTTTGTTTGTTTCAGAGCGTTGCATGATTTAAAGAGAGAGAGAGAGAGAGAGAGATAAAAAGGTTTGAGGAAAATGCAACAATTTTTTCTCCTTGTTTATTCGTTTACGCTCCTCGCGAGTCGATCGTCATGCGAATTGTTCACGGCTCTAGTCGACATGGAAGAACTGCTACAAACGGAAGCCGTTTTGATGAACACTCTCGAGGGTTACATATCGGTGACGGAAAGGAAATTGGAAAGACTGAGAAGACATTTGGAAGAGTTTAGGAAGGAACACGATCAGGCAAGCAGAGGAGTTCAGGAATATCTATCGAATCCGATAAATGCTTATCTACTCACGAAAAGACTGACGAGCAACTGGAAAGAAGTTGAAACATTAATGACGGACGATGTAGGATTCGGTGAGTACGAACCGAACGATTGTTGTTTGTTGTAGGAAACGCAACGAGTTGATTGTTTGTTTGTTTCGTTTGTTAGAATTCGTGGATAACATAACAAACTACAGATCGGAAAATTTGCTCAAATTTCCAACGGACGAAGATTTAAACGGTGCCGCCGTCGCTCTCATGCGTCTTCAAGACACGTACAAATTGGACACGTCTTCGGTTGCGAGAGGAGAACTCAACGGCGTTCAATACAGCACGCAACTCTCCGCGGGCGATTGTTTCGAATTGGGCAGGCAATCGTATCAGAACAAAGACTACTACCACACGGTTTTGTGGATGACGGAAGCCATGGATAGGTATCACGAAGAAGTGAACAAAACGACGGCGAAGGGAGACATACTCGAGTACCTGGCATTTTCTACCTACATGCAGGGTAACATAAGGAGAGCGTTGCAAATGACGAACGAACTCCTCGAACTCTATCCGAACCACGAGAGAGCTCAGGGTAATAAAATATACTACGAAGACGCGCTACAACAGAGCAAAGGCCAGAAGAAAAAGGGAGACGACGGCGACGAAATAGTCATAGAGAAAAATACAAATTCGAAATATTACAAGGGGAGAGGAATGTACGAGAAATTGTGTCGGAACGAAGTCGGTTTGAGCGAGAAAATGAAAGCCAAACTCAAATGCAGGTACGTCGATTTCGGACGACCCTTTCTCATGTTGGCAAAAGTGAAAGAAGAAGAAGCTTTTCTCGATCCGAGAATCGTTTTGTACCACGACGTTTTATCGGATAGAGAAATCAAAACGATACAACAGTTGGCAGTACCGAGATTTAAAAGAGCAACGGTGCAAAATTCTGAAACTGGAAAATTGGAAGTCGCTCATTACAGGTAAAATAAAAGAAGGAAAATTTTTTTTCCCGTTAAAAGCAGACAGAAATTTACAAAATTTTGTTTACGTTGAATAGAATCAGCAAATCCGCGTGGCTAGAAGACGTGGATCATCCGTACGTGGCAAAAGTGAGTCAAAGAGTAGAAGATATAACGGGTTTAAATATGGCAACAGCGGAATCGTTACAAGTCGTCAATTACGGTATCGGCGGTCATTACGAACCCCATTTTGATTTTGCAAGGGTTGGCATCCATTTTTTTTTTTTTTTGGGGGATTTTGTTACCAACGTGAAAAAATAAAAACGATTAATTTTTAATTTTTTAGAAAGAAGAAAAAAATGCGTTTCAATCATTGGGAACCGGAAATAGAATCGCGACCATATTATTTTATGTGAGTTTGAAAAATAGAAAATGTCGTTAAATTTTTTTTTTGTTTTTAATGACTTTCATTTTTTATTGTTTTTGTTTTTAGATGAGCGACGTGAGTCAAGGAGGTGCGACTGTTTTTCCAGGAATAAAAGTTTCCCTTTGGCCTAAAAAGGGAACGGCCGCTTTCTGGTATAATTTGAGGAAAAATGGCGAAGGAGATTATCTCACGAGGCATGCAGCATGTCCGGTATTAACAGGGTCGAAATGGGTTTGTAATAAATGGATACACGAAAGAGGACAAGAATTTCGAAGGCCGTGCGGATTAACAGAACACGAAGTTTAAATTTAAAAAAAAAAAAATAAATAAATAAATAAAAAAACTTTCGACTGATTTCTATATCCTGTGTGTGCCTGTGAAATTTTTTTTTTTTTTAAATTGGAAATGATGATTTTTTTTTTTTTATAAACGTGCCAATTAATAAATGCCAATAAAATTATTAATTTTTAAATAATAATAATAAATACTGTTAAGTTCATTTTTATGTAAAATAAAATTTCTTTTATATTTTTCATAAAAATTAAATTGCATTAAAACCTTTTGATTTAATTTCAAAATGGCGGAATTGGATTCCATTTAATAAACGATTAATTGATTTTAATGGTTTAATGAGTGTTTACTTACTTACGAAAGCAGTTTTGCCAACGGAAATTTAAATCGTGGTAAAAGATTTATCGTGGGATTAATGTAAATATCGAATGATAATATATATCTCGTACCACGTTTACAACCTTGTTCTTCTGCACACGAAACACAAACAATAATCAATGAAAAGAATTTTTTAACATTCGTATGGAGTATTTTAGAAGCGGATTAAAATCCGTTTTGGGAACTTCCCAACCTGGGGAACGTTCAAACGCACCGGAAACGGTATTTACCATTAAATTTTTATCATTATTATTATTATTATTATTGAATTCGTTATATTAACAGTTTAAATTGTTTACAATTAAAAAGTATATTCGGTCGGTATTTTAACATATTTTAACTGACCCATTTATAATTACGACAGTTTTTAAGCAAGAAAAACGTTTTCCCGTATCGTTTTCGACGGTTATTTTTCGTTTTTTCAGATTGAAAAATTAGTCGACAGAGTACAGACTTCAACATTGCTCGAAGATAGAAGAGATGCTTGCAGAGCGCTTAAATCCCTGTCGAAAAAATACAGGATTGAAGTGGGAGCACAGGGAATGAATGCTTTTGTTCATGCTTTACAGACTGATTCGATAGATTGCGAATTGATAGGTTATGTACTTGACACTCTTTGTAATGTCACATCGCCTGAACCATTAGACGAAGAAGAACAACCAGATGTTGATTGCGATTTGTCAAAAATAGGAGGTCAATTTACTGAAATATTCATTAAACAACCTGAAAATGTCGGTTTGATATTAGCTTTTTTAGACGAATTCGATTTCAGAGTGAGGTGGCCGGCTGTTAAATTGTTAACATCACTTTTAAACAACAAGTATTATCATTATCTTTTCTATTCATTAACTCTCATTTATTGTAAAATTTATTAGAATTTAAAAATTTACTTTTAGAACTAGAGAAGTTCAAGACATTGTTCTTGTTAGTCCAATGGCTGTATCTAAATTAATGGATTTGTTGGGTGATAGCAGAGAAATTATTCGTAACGATGTAAGAAAATGAACATTTTGTAAATGTCAATTCAAACCAGGTTAGGTTAAAATTTAAGGTTTTAATTTTTTCTTCCCAGGTTCTATTACTTCTCACACAATTGACAAAAGGTAATGCAAACTTACAGAAAATTGTCGCATTCGAAAATGCATTCGATAGAATATTCGAAGTCATTAAAGATGAAGGTTTTGCCGATGGAGGGATCATAGTTCAAGATTCATTTTTATTAATGCTTAACTTATTGAAAAATAATTCATCTAATATAAATTTTTTCAAAGAGGGTAGTTACATACAAAAATTAGCACCTGTTTTCGCTTTGCCTCCCGATGGTAGCGATTATGATAATTGGACGACTCAAAGGGTTGCCAACGTTCACTGTATGCTTAAGGTAAATAAAGAATTTTTTTTAAACCTTTCATTCTCGAATGTTGACCCCCCTTTTTTTTTTTTTTTTTCCTCATAATAGGTTTTGAGAGCTTTAGTCAGTCCTAGTAATCCAACACAAATTACAAATTCATGTCAAGTCATTATGAAATCATCCGGACTGCTCGAAGCTTTGTGTTCCGTTTTGATGGCTAGTGGAGTACCAGCTGATATACTGACTGAAACGATTAACACAGTTGCTGAAGTCATTCGAGGTAATTTTTCTAATCAGGAATATTTTTCTGGTGTCATGGCTCCTTCCACTCCACCAAGGTAAACAACAACAGAGAGAATTGCACGATTTGAAAATTATGAATGAAACACATCGATGATAATTTTTTGTTTGTTATGTTTTCAGACCTGTTATCGTTGTTCTACTCATGTCGATGGTTAATGAAAAGCAGCCATTTTTACTTAGGTGTTCCGTTCTTTATTGTTTTCAATGTTTTTTATTTAAAAATGAATTTGGTCAAGCTCAATTAGTTCAAACTTTACTTCCATCAACCTCTGAAGGTATTTTGTCAGACAATGTTGTGTTTGTCGTTGTTGTTGTTGTTTGGTTGTTTCAGTTATTATTTCTTTCGCAGTTAATACATTAACCTGCGGTCAACTTTTATGCGGCGGTTTGTTTAGCACGGATCCACTTTCGAATTGGTTTTCTGCTGTTGCTCTGTCACATGGAATAATAGAAAATCCTGCTGAAAAAGAACAATTGTTAAAAGTCATGCTTGCAACTAGTCCAGGAGCGAGTCCCGTTTCTCTCCTTCATCAATGTTCTCTACTCCTTCAACAGGTTTTCTCTCTCTCTCTCTTTCTGCTGTTGTCATTTAATTATTTAAATGAAATAAAAATGAATGATGATGTTTGTTTTCAGAGTAATCAAGTCCAATCAAAGTTTGGTCTTCTTATATTGTTATCGACGTGGTTGTCGCATTGTCCTCAAGCCGTGTCTCAATTTTTATCCATACCTTCCAACATTCCCTTTTTAACGGCTCAGGTATGTCTGCATACCACTTTTTTTTTAATGCTTTTTCACGTTTAAAACGAAAAAAATTTTGTACGTTACAGACGGCATCGACGGAACACGATGAAACTGAGGAATTACTTCAAGGCCTTTGTAGTTTTTTAATGGGTCTATGCGTTCATTTTAACGATAATTCCGTACCTAGTTTTTCAAAGGTTCGTACAAAATTAAGGTTCGATTCAATTTTTTTTTAAATTAAATATCGCATTCAATTGAATGATAAACAAAACATTATTTCCAGGAAAATTTGTGCCAAATAATATCGAAAAGAATCGGAGTCGAAATGTTTTTAGATAAATTGAGCGGAGTTTCAAAACACGAGCAATACAACAAAGCTTCGAAACATCCGAACATAAGGCCGGGTAGTCAATCCGAATTGTTTTTAGATCACGAATTTTGCCGGTTGTTTAAAGTTTTGGAAGGTATGGTTGGGAAAGCTGTGAGTCCGAGAGTGGATTTCATGAACGGTTCGGACGACGTTTCCGACAGCGTTTTGGTGCAACAGTACAAGGAATTGATACGGGAACAAGATTTGAAATTGAAAGAATACGGAACGGAATTGGAAAGGTTGAGAAATCAGGAAGGGATCCTCACGAAAATGTTGAACGAATTGAAAATATCCGAAGGACAATTGAAAGATGAAAATGTTTTGCTGAGAGCACACGCGAGCAGTAGCGGATCGGATTTCAATTACAGTCAAGAACTTTTAAGACAAATCGAATATTATAAAAAGGAAGCGGAACACTGGAAGGAACAGTACAATAATAATAATAATAATAATAATAGTAGTGGTAGTAATACGACGGGGGGAAATAAAACGGAAATCAATCAATCGGTGAGCGTGTGGAAAATGTTTGTTTACCTTTGTTTTTTTTTCTTCAGACGACATTAAAATTTCTTTGTAAATTCGTTTAGGAAAATTACGGGATCGCAAATGGCGGTTTGGAAACGGAAACGGCGGCGGAAATGGATAAATTAAAAGAAGAATTGGCGGCGGAAAAATTGAAATTATCGCAGGTTGAAGAGAAAATGGCGAAATATGAAAAAACCGAATCAGAATTGGAAGCTCTTAGAAAAGATCAGGAAAGTCTTTTGGAATTGTTGGCCGAACAAGAGGGAAAATTGCAAGAATTTAAAAATAAATTACGGAAACTCGGTGAAAAGGTTTATGAGAAATTCAGCCATTTTTCTGTCTCTTTTTTTAATGGCTTTCTCTAACTCTTTAATGAAAATTTCAGGTTGATGATGATAACGAAGACGATGAGGATGATGATGATGACGATGACGATGATGAGGATGGTGCAGTAGAAGAAATAGAAGAAGGAGAAGGTGTTTATGTCGTCATACCATGAATAGATGATGATGATGATGATTAAAATCAATCAAAGTTTGTTTTAACGTTTGAAATGACGTCATCGTCGTCGTTTCGACTGGAGAAAGACGAACGACGCTGGATTCAAATCGTTTATTTAAAAAAATCATAGCAGTAACAAAAAAAAAGAAGAAACAGTGCCTTACAGCTTTAAAAATCGTTTTAAAGTTAAGGAAAAGAAAAAAGAATTAGCAAATAGTATTTAATTACCTTTAATAACCGTTTTGGAGAAATGTTACGCCGCCATATCGCCTTTCATATTTTCCAGTATATTAATCGACGTGAAAATTTTTAAGTTTTTTTTGGGGGAAAAAAGAATTCGCCCCTTGAATTTACTTTACAAATTTATTCAGTTATTTTTTTCGTAACGGACGACTGATATAGCTTCTTGCATTTAAATAAAACTTTAAAAACCCATTTTATTTTAACTGTATGTACATATATATAACGATATTAATATAAACTAAAATAATTATAAATATTAACTTTTTTTCGTGTTTTTAAATGCGTAGAATATAAGAAAAGTTTAAAATAGAAAAATAAAAACACTCACAAACAAGTTTATTTAAAGTTAATAACTACAAAAAATAATTTAACAAACAAAAGATGATGACGTCTTTGAAGATTTTGAATTTGAATTTAAAAAAAACGTTACGTTCGAATACTGCTGACACGACGATTCGAACGCCGCCGCCGCAACAGCGCCATTTATAATTTCGTACGAGAACACATGATTATTACAACTGGTAAGAGAAATTATTTTCAAATTATTTTATTTTTCTGTTTTCTATTATATCAATCATTGTTATCATTTCAATCATTAAGCATTTCTCCATGATTTTTTCATATCCAGTAATTCTCCCTCGTCGATTTTTATCAATTTCGAAGCCAAAATAATTTCACCATTTTCATGTTACCATTTATATGTTGACTCTAACCATTTTTCCCCCATTTTCATCATCATCATCATCATCATCATCTTATAATATATTAATATAATATTATAATATTAAATATTAAATTTCAAAGAAACAAAGAAGAAAAGATTTTTTATATATATACATACATTTGAATGGAAACGATTAAAAAAAAAAGGGAAAAAAAAATTCATAAAAACCGGCCCAAAATAATTTTTTTTTTTAATTAACCGCAATAAACTAGATTTATTAATAAATAAAAAAACTGGAATTTTATTCCAGTCGAAAAATAATGTTTGTTATAAAAAAAAAAAAAAATATTAATTTATGAAAATGTTTTTTTTAATAAACTTTTTTATCAACGGTATTTAATTAATGGAAATTTTTTTATTAATTTTATTTATTTATTATATTTTTCAAAACGTTTTATCCACATGAAATTATCATTATCATTTAACATAACTCGTTCGTTAAAAAAATTTATGAATAAATAAATAAATAAATAAAAATCAAGACGGCAATAACGGCAAATAATAATAATAATAATAATTAACCGGATTCAAATACAAAAAAACAAAATCTGGAGCGTGACGTCATCACACGACAAAATTAAAAATGTCTGGAGTGAAAAGTTTTCTAATTAAATAATTTTAACATAAAAATATAATTTAAAATGTAAACATTAATACATAGTAAAAATTTTCCAGATGAAATCTTGTCGATTTTTCTCCAGAGAACAAATGGAAATTATAAAAGACTGGAATTCAAATTTCTTAGGAAATCGAGAATTAGGGAATGCATATAGTAAGTCTTTCTTTCTTTCTTTTATTAGCAAAGATTTTGTTATTAATAATTTCCAGAACATTCATCCATCCATCCAGTACCAATTTATTTTATAAAATGTTTGGAAAGTATGACTCACGTTGGGGTAATTGCTGGAGAATCTAAAAAAAAAATAAAATTTTTTACAAGATTAAAACTACTCTCATCCCCACCATGATCGCATTCGTAAGAGTATTACTCATCGTAAGATGTATTTCTCTCTCTCTCTCTCTCTCTGGAGAAATGTAGAAACGGAGTTTAGTTGTTGGTGGTGGTGGTGGTAGTAGAGACGGGGGGTGGCGGCAACCGCGGCGACTATAAACGGGGGAATTGCGTGCGGGTCCACGTAGTCAGGTACAGGTGGCTAATCGAGACTTGATTTATAAATTCAACCAATAAGAAATACCAAGTCTCGAACAACAACAACAACCACAACAACCAAAACCACAATTCTCTTCTTATGATATATACGAATCTTGTGGAAGGAGTGTGTTGACCGCGTGTGTATGGGGGGGGGGGAGTCAGGGAAGTAGAGGTGGGAAAGGGGGGCCGGTTCGGGAGCCTGGGAGAGCGGCTGGTGTGCGAGGTAGCTCAGCTTCTCTTCTGTTCACTGTCGAGTTTTGAATAGTATGGCGGTCCTTTAATAGTCGTCTTACGTTTAATTACATTTTTTTCTTTAACGTTTTCATTGTTTTCTCTTGTAATCCGTGGGTGTTTTGTATATACTCATTGTTTTTATATATTTTCCTTTTAAACAAAATGGATTATTTATAATAAAGTGTGTGGAAAGAAATTTTTTTTTTTTTTTAAATCAAGGTGAACATTGTGTGTGTTTTTTTTTTTTTTTTTAAAAAACTCTTTGAATCCGAATCGAATTGTGGTTTGTCAAAAACGGAAGTCAATACAATTTTAAGTGCCACATAAATCTTTTCAAGTTTTCAACTTTCTTGTCTTGTTGTAAATAATTTTTAAATAAAAAAAAGATTTTTTTGTTTGTTTGTTTGTGTGTTCGTGTGTGAATTTTATATTTAAAACAAACATGTAATCGTTATAAATATATAAAAAAAAAAAAACTCGAGAGAAAATAGTTAACGCTTAAAGGAAATCGAATATAGTGGTAAGGTCTTTAATCACGGACGCTGCTTATCTGGCAAGAAGCCATTTTGTTTTTGTTACACACAAGGAAATTATACCTAACCCCATCATCATATATACGTGAACCTGTACTCGGCATTTTCAGGTTTTAGTTTTGTTTATTTTTATTTGTTTTGTTTGTTTTCTGATCCTTTTTTTTTTCCTTCTCTCTCCCTCTTTCCTCTCCCATCTTTCTCTCTCTCTTTTCCACACATATATTTCCTTACTGTAAAAAAAAAAAAAAAAAAAAATATGGTAATTTAAATAGTTTTGTAACATCGGCCATATTTTATATAATCAAAAAATTTTTTTAATATTATTAATAACAAAATTCGCATGAATTTGATTTTATTTTAACAAACTTTTTAATTATTTATTTATTTTATTATCATTATTTTGTTACAAACACGGTTACAAACTTAATTTTTCTTTTATTATGTAATTTTTTTTTAAAAAAAAAAAAATATTACTCTGAAAGTTAAAAAAAATTAATAATATTAGGTGTTTTTAGGTTTATAAAACCTGATTTGTTAAATTTTAATGAAACATACCTACTTATAGGTTGTATATTTGGTATTATGTAGCTATATTTCATTTCATTATTATTATTATGTGTGTTTGGGTGTTTTTGATTAGGGTTAGAGATGATAAGGTTATTGTTAAGAATGAATTTAAGTATCAGATTATTAACTGAAATATTTTGTTTGTTTCTGAATGAGTGTGTTTGTGTTTGCTTGTGTTGTTTGTATGTGTGTGTGTGTGTTTGTGTCTGTGTCTGTATGTGTGTGTGTGTGTGTGTGTGTGTTTGTATGTGTGAGTGTTTGTGTCTGTGTGTGTTTGTGTGTGTTGCTTTAGACAGGGCAATGGTAAAACATGGTAACATTAAGATTCAAGTTGAAAAAGTTTTGATTAACACACATTTTAAAACATTATTTTTTTTGAAATCAAGATTGTAACAAATGCAGGGAAACATAATTTTCTTACACAAAAGATAGTTATAAAAAATTTCAATGAATACTCACACACACACACATAATAAATTTCGTTTTGGTTGGATGATTACATTTCTATGGTTTGATTTTAGCCAATTATATCTCCCGAGTAGTGTGAATTCAAACCATGATATTTTCTATATAATAAAAACATATTTTCGTCCCGCTTGTATTAGACTTTCTCCATTTTTCGATTTGTATATAACGTATATTGTGTCATTATATCTAAAAAAAAAAAAAAATACGTTTTTCTATTAAACATAACAATTTTAAACGATTTTAAATTGAAAAAATAAGAAATAAATCCATTTTATTATTATTATTATTATTATTGAACGCTTGAAGCATTACCATTATTATTATTATTATTAAAAAGAAAGAGATAATACCTTTTGGCTAATATTTCCATTTGTACTTACTATACGTTATAATTAACAACTTCCTGTTGTTGAATTTTTTTAACACCTACAATCAAATGACTTTCCGTTTCCGGTTTTTATTTATTAATAATCTATCAATCTATGCATTTTACACCTGTTTTTCTCTTTTTATATATAGTTTAACGTAATTAAAATTATTATTATTATTTCAAAGTTGTATATTTTAAAAAAAAAAAAAAAAAGAAATGTAAACGAATTATTTTTTCATTACACCAATTAATCAATTCGAATGTTGATGACGTCATCACGTTTAACAAGCAACAGGTTGTTGTTGTTGTTGTTGTAAACAAGCAGGGACTGCCGCCAACTTAAGAAAAATAAAAAAAAATTGTAATCTGATTTAATTAATGGTATAGCCAAAGGGTTAATTAATAAAAAAAACATGGGATCTGGGGGGATTCGGATTAAATTATTTCTTCTTTTTTTTTTTTAATAATAAACCTGAAAAGGTTTTTAATATGTATTATACCTGAACAACTATATACATATATATACTAACTTTCAACGTTACAAGTTTTCAATTAAATAAAAATATCAATTTCATAATGATAATAATAATAATAATAATGCTTTACATTAAGGTAGGTCTTTTGCAAAAAAGAAATAAAGAAAACAATTTGTATTTAAAACGTTTTAATATAATTTATTTATTAATTACAATGTTGCCAAATAACTTATTATTATTATTATTATTGTTGTTGTTGTTTTTTAGCAAGTAAGGGAAAAAACCCAAAACTCTATGAAAATCTGTTGAAAATATGTAATCATAAAGAGAGAGAGAAAAGGAGAGAGACAGAGAGAGAGAGAAAAGGGGAGAGGAGGAGAGAGAGAGAGAGAGAGAGAAAAGGAGAGGAGAGAGAGAGAGAAAAGGAGAGAAGGAGAGAGAGAGAGAAAGAAAAGGAGAGAGAAGGAGAGAGAGAGAGAGAGAAACCATTACAATCATCATTTATTTTTATTATTATACATATAGGTATGAACCTTAATTGAAATTTTATTATTCATAGACTGAGTGAGTGAGTGAGTTTATACGTGGCAGGATATTAAAATGAATCTACATCGTGTGAACCCTACCTGGCTTCTGAATATATGTATACCTTTTGTCTTTCTTTTCTGTCTTCTACCACGTCAAATTCTTCACGACGTCGTCGTTATGAAAAAGAATAAATTTGTTTTTTTTTCTCTTTTCTTTTTATAATAAATTTTATTCAAGGTGTGTTTGTTGTGTGTTGTGTGCTGTGCATGTTTGTGTTTGTTGTGTGTGTTGTGTGTGTTTGTGTGTTTGTTGTATTTGTTGTATGTGTTTGGGTTTTTATATGAAATTAAAATGTGGTGGGTACAAGTTGGAATTATTGTAGTTTACAAGTAGTAGCCAACTTTCATCCGGTTTTTTTTTACCTTTTTCCTTTAATGATGATGATGATGATGATTTTCTTCTTTAATATTAATTTTATTGTCGGGTAATAATAATAATAATATTTTTTTTATTTTATTACCAAATATAATAAAATAAAATCATGTTTTTCTCTTTCTCTCTTACTCACTCACTCTCTGCTTTAATTCCTTCTCTCTCTCTCTCTCTCTCATTTGCTACCATTTATACGACCAGATTATATTTTGTTGTTGTTGTTGTGTAGTGTGGTATTAATAATAATAATAATAATAATAATAATGGTAATAAAAATAAATTTTACGGTTGTAATAAAAAATGTTTTTCCGTTTAAGGTTTAGAAGAGAGAGAGAAAGAAAAAAGCTCATTTAATTTTTTTGTAAACTTTATTAAATTTGACTTTTATTATTTACAATTTTTTTTTTTTAAATAAAGGCGTTAACAGGTATTCAAGGTCGTTTGTATTGTACTCTAACAAACAAACAAACCGACAAACGTTTGAAATATTATATATATGTATATATCTATCATTGAAAATTTTATTGTGTGGCGAGAGATTATTAAGGAAATTTGAGAAAAAAAAAAAAAATTTTTTTTTCAGTAGCAGAAGAAAAAAAAAAATTATTTTTCAGTAGCAGAAGAAAAAAAAAAGAGAAACAGTTACAAACGGTTTTGATTAAAAAAAAAAAAAAAAAAAAATTTTTTCTTTTCTCTCCAGCTCACGACGCAGACGAATACAAAAAAACTAATTTGAATGTAATAATTTTCTTTCACGATTTATCATTATTATTATCATTATCATTATTATTAGATGAAAATTTAATTTTTATATAAGGATGCTGGGATGCTGGATAGATGGACCATTTTTTGTTTATTGCTCTTATTCCGTAATAATAATAATAATAATTTAAACGTTTTATTAACGTCACATAGAGCCGAACGTTTTAGAAAAGGATTCAATTTAAAATTTTTCTTATTTATTTATTTATTTATTTACATTAAAATTGTTTATAATAAAATTATTTGTTTATAATGGCGTGAGTTAATAAATAAATAAATAAATTGGATAAAGACGGATCTTTAAAAAAAAAAAATGAAGAAAAGGAAGCCAAAAAATATATAAATTGATGATGAGACACAATAAATTTAGCATAACGAGTTTTTTTTTTCTTTTTTCTTCTTAAAGGCCACAAAAAAAAGATGATGATGATGATGATGATGATGATGAAAAAAAAAAAATTCGTAGTTAACCTTTTAACATAATAAATTAGCAATACAAGGTAAATTCATTCGCGCAGCATCATTTTAAATGTTGTTGTGTACCAACATTTTGATAAAATCCGAGATAAAATCTGTCCATGGCCGAGGATTCTAATTAAAACTCGACTAAAAAACATTTTTAATATGTTTATCTCTCTCTCTCTCTTTCTCTCTCTCTCTCTCTCTCGTATTATTTAAGCCTTGATAAACGTTTAACATAATTATTATTATTATTATTATTATTATTATTATTATTATTACTTTTATTTAATTTTTCGAATGGGAAAGAGAAAAAATAGAAAAATAGAAAAAATGTTATGTGTAACATGAGGGCAAGGTTAAATTAAAAACCGCAATTTGAAATACTTTTACTCTATGAAAATAATTTTTTGGTTTTATTTAGTGGTCGTCGGTTCAGGTTCGAAAAAGAAAAAAAAAAATTTTGTGTGCCTGTGTACCTGTGTAATAATAACGATGCGTGAATAAAAATATGTGTGTTCCCCGGTTTTAATGCGACGTCCATTTTGTCTCGAATCGAGTTTTTTTATTTTTTTTTTAAAACGAATCGAATTCGAAATAAATAATGGATTAAAATAAATTGTCGCCGCCATTTTGAATAAAAAAAAAAAAACAGAAAACAAACGGAGGGAAGTGGGATGGGGAGGGGAAAACAATTTGGCGACAAATTTTTAACGGATTTGCGACGTTTTTTTTAAAACAGTATTTCGTTCGGTTTAAAAAAAAAAAAAAAAAAAAATTTTTTAGACGTTAAAATTAAAGAAACGCCTTATTTGAAATTTTTTTTTTTTTTTTTATGTTGGCAATACTTACATATTGAAGATTGACATTAGATGTATAAACAATGTATCATTAATTTATTTAAATTGCTCTTTGTTTTTATTGTTTTTTTAATAAACGGTTGCTGGTATGAGCCAGGTGAAAACTCCTTACGGTAGTTGAGTAATTTTTCTTTTCTTTTAATTTAGAAAATGCCTATAGAAGAAGGCGTTAGCGGAGAAGGAGGCGGTGGCGGTAGCGGTGGCACAATGTCTCCAGAACGTAGGCTTCGTACGACAACAGAATCGCGAGATCCATCGATGCCATCATCGTCATCGTCGTCGTCGTCGTCGTCATCGTCATCATCATTAGATAACACGACACTAGCTTCATATCATCAACATTTGGCTGCACTAGGTGGTAGTTTGCTAGGTCATCACGCTCGAGAATCATCGGCATTTGTACCGGTTGTACCGTCTCGATCTCTTCATTTAGTTCCTTTCGAAGATGGCGGAGGAAGAAAAATGGATATTGCCACTATGATGGCGGATAAACGTAAAGAAATGGTTTTGAGAGAGGAAGCTGCGTGCGTTGCAGCAGCACACGCTGCTGCCGCCATGTTCAGGTACGTTTTCCCCTCATCATTTCGAATTTTTTTTAATTTTTTGACTTCATATAACAGGTATTCTTCTTTTTCAGAGCTCCTCCTCAACCCTACGGACCACCGGGAATATTTCCTACTCCCGGTTTGGCATCGGTTGTTTTCCCTCATCCGCATTTGGATCGAAGACTCCTCCGTGCTCCCGGTCGTGCTTCCCGTCCTAAAAAACAATTTATCTGCAAGTTTTGCAATCGGCAGTTTACAAAATCCTACAATTTGCTCATACACGAAAGAACTCACACGGACGAAAGGCCCTATTCATGTGATATTTGCAACAAAGCGTTCAGACGTCAGGATCATCTCAGAGATCACAGGTATGTTAATCAGTTTTATCAACCCACCCCCCACCCCCACCCCATACGTTTCATTACGTCGGCTGTTGCGTTTTAATTTTGACATGTTATAACTTACCTATTTGCTTCAACGAGGTTTCAACCATATTACGAGCCTTGGGTCAAATGTACCTGTTCTTCTTCCTTCACCTGCTCGATTCTTTGAATTATAATAATAAACGGTCGATTGCTACTCACACACGCATACACACGCACACACGCACCTCTCAACGACCCTTCGTAATGCAAACAAAAGCGTAGGCGAATATATTTATTTATCTACCCTCCTCCATTTACAAGTTTTTTTTTTTTTTTTTTTTTTTTTTCAAATGTTGACAGTTTGTAGATAGATACTTTCGGAATTTAAAGAGAGAGAGAGAGAGAGAGAGAATAAAGTTACCGACTCTTCGAGTTTCACCGTTAAATTCAACCCTCCCTCCTCCTCCCCCAACACAGGAGAACAAAACAAAATAATAATAATAGTTTTTGTCAACCTGATACCTGATTTCAAGAGGGGGTTTCGGTTACGACACGCCTATTTTTTCGTCGTGGGGGGGGGGAGGTTTTTTACACGAAAAAACTTTCGATTAATCGAAACAATTTTTTTTTTTTTAAATTCTGGAAAATTCTTTCGATATTATAAAACCAGTAAAAAAAAAAAAAGAAAAAATTGTTCAATTTAAAGATGGTGGTTTTTTTAGGGGGGAAGGGAGGGAATGGGGAGGGGGGTTTCGAGTAATAAAAACCGCAAACTAATTATTTCAAATGTTTCTAGAATATTATAGAAATATCTGTTTAGAAAAAAAAAAAAAGAAAGGTAACGCTAAAACGAGTTTTTATTTCTCAGCATCAAAATCCAGTCGGTTTTTCTCTCTCTCTCTCACACACACACACATACTCTTTATTTAATTCGCTATAAAAGTTCTTTTTTTTTTTTTTTTTTTTTGATGCGTGTGAGTGTGCGTGTGCGTATATGAAACAAAAATAAAATTATGACGAGTAAAAAGAGGAAAGAGGAAAGATAGAAGAAAAAAAAAGATGGCGGACCAAAATTTTGTTAATAAAGTTGATATGATTGTCCCAACCAACGTTGGGCATTTTTTTCTAGACTGAGACTCTTTCAGGGGTAGTAGGTTCGCCTCGGGCAAGTTGTATCTCATTGGTTCGAGCTACATTCCACCTCAGACTTGAGAACTACTAACAGAATCAGAGCAGAATTTTTTTTTAAAAAAGAATTTTTTAACGATCGAATCCATTTTTAAAGCCTCACCTCGCACACGTTTGTTTAATTTTTTACGGTCGAGAGACAAGAGAGTGAGAGAGAGAGAGAGAGAGAGAGAGAGAGAGAGAGAGAGAGAGAAAGAGAAAGACAAATCGTTTCGCGTTCGATTTAAAAAAATTCAAAAAAATCTTTTTTTTTTTTTTTCTTATTTCCATTGACTTTATTAATATCATCATCATCATCATCATTATTATTCGTTACCGAATTGGCGGTTATTTCAAAAAAAAAAAAAAAAATTTTGATTTTAAACGCGTTCAAGAGGAAAAGAAAAGATTTTAAATCGTCCTTGACCCTTAAAATTTCAAAATTATATCTTTGAATACGTTTTCCTTTTTTTTTTTTTTTTTTTTTTAATTCGCCATTTTGAAAATAAATAAATCATTATTATTCTTTTACCGCGAATAAATTTTTAACGGAAAATTTAAAAAAAAAAAAAAAAAAAAAAGGTTCCGATAGGATTTGTCTCTTTGTTTCATTTTTTCACCACCCCGCCGCGTTGCAGTCGCTCCTTTTGTCATCATTTGAATTTCGCGCGTTTTTTTTTTTTTGTTGACGTCTCTTCGAAAGTTATTTTTAAATATGACCTTGAAGGGTCAAGTCACTTTGAGGGAAGGAGGGGGGAGAGAGAGGATAAAACTTCAGGAAAATTAATGAGATTCAAATAAAAAAGGAGAAAAAAAAAAAAACGCAGCATCCGACCGTTGCACGCAGAGACCATTTTTTTTTTTTTTTTCTTACGATTGCCTGTTTTCGAATCACGCAAATCAATTCGTTGTTTGTTTGTTTGTTTGTTTGTTTGTTTGTTTAATATTGTCGCCCTTTATCTTTCCTCCATTAAAAAACATGGTGAGGAGAGGAGAAGTCTCATGGAAAATGTATATATATATATATATTTTATGGAAAATTTCAGGTACATACACAGCAAGGAAAAACCATTCAAATGCGGCGAATGTGGAAAAGGTTTTTGCCAATCCAGAACTTTGGCGGTACATAAAATCCTTCACATGGAAGAATCCCCTCATAAATGTCCCGTATGCAGTAGGAGTTTTAATCAAAGATCAAATTTGAAAACTCATTTGCTCACACACACGGATCACAAACCATACGAATGCGGTTCTTGCGGTAAAGTTTTCCGAAGGAATTGCGATTTGAGACGACACGCATTGACACACGCAGTGGGAGACGTGCCCCCCGAAGTACTCGCAGAAACCGAAAGTGAAAGATCTCCAAGTCGAGATTCGACAGAACGACGTCGTTCAATATCTCCAAATTCAACACAGTGTCATCATTCGGATCCCGAGGGTGGAGTAGGAGGAAGTACATCATCGTCTTATACTATGAGACCTACGACAACAGCAGAACCTCGTCCGCAATTACAAGTAAGACGAGATTTACACGATAGATCTCCCGGACCGACACAATTTTCTCTGTCGATCGGAAAATTTAGAAGGCATCAACAACAACAACCACCACCACCACCGCCGACGCAGACGCAACCACCACCACCACCGCCGACGCAGACGCAACCACCACACGTTTTTGGTAGCGGGGGTATAATATCACGAAAATTATCATCATCATCATCATTTTCATTTCCATCAACGAGTGGTGTGATGTCGAATCAACCCGACGATTTATCATCATCATCATCGTCGTCGTCGTCGTCGGCCGTACGTCCGACGGAATTAAAATTAAAATCAAATTATACAAATTATAAAAAAATAAATTATCGTTCGAGATCAAACGATATTTACGTTGGGGACGAGATAATCGATCCGGGAGAAAATATACAAAATCCGGAACAACATTTATTTACAAAACGTCCGATACCGCCGGAACCACCAGATCAAGAAGATCATTTAACAATATATCATCATCATCATCATCCGTCGGCAAATTCCGCGGATTCTTATCCACCACCGCCACCTATTAACCACGATGTGACGTCAGAATTCGATTCCGACGAACCTTTATCCCTTAGCCGGAAATCAACAATCACAACACAAGTCTCTCCTTCTTCCACGACGGTTGTAAAACCTCATTCAAATTCTCCCAAATCATCATCACCACCGAAATTATTTACAACTACGAATTTAGTTGAACCGATTCCGGGTACGTCTTCTACTACGTCATCATCATCATCTTCTTCTTCTTCCACGACTCCGAGACCTCCGGCTAAAAGAAAAGGATTTAGTATTGAAGATATTATGAGACGCTGACGATAATATATGAAATAAATTTTTTTTTTTTTTTTTTTTTATTAGGTTAAACGATGTAGATTTAGTACGTGAGTCTTTTTAATTTTAAATAATTAATTTAAGGTATTAAGTTTAAATTTAGAAGGAAAAAAAAAAAAAAGGAAAAGGAGAAAAAATTTGAAAAAAAGTTACAAAATTGAATTTGTTGACTTTTTAAACTTGTCAAAAAATTTTTTTTTATTTGTTGTACGTTTATTATTATTATTATTATTATTATTAATTTTTTTTTGAAAAAACCGTTTTAGATAAAATAAATTATAAATATATATATATATAATATAGATAATAATAATAAATAAATAACTTTTTTTTTTACCGGGTTTAAATAAATTATTACTAAGTAATAAATAATTTAAGGATAATAATAATAAAAACAAACAATTTTTAAATTTGGCGCGTTAATGATTTCAAAACGATAAATAAAACGACTCGATCGAGAAGGCGGTGGTTTTCATCTATGTAAAATGGCTGATGTAACTCGTAAGAGTCGACGCTATCTAGTTTAGTTCTTTTTTTTTTTTTTCTGTTGTTGCGAATAAAGCGATCGTCTTCTTTTTTTTTCATATTGAAATGAAAAACTTTTTATTATTAATAATACTGGTAAGTAATTCATATTTTTTTTTTATTTTTTTTAAACCATTTTCACCGATTTTCATTTCTAACCTCACCTGGTCGGGAAAAATTTCATACGTTTGTATATATGACCATAACGAATTTTAGATTTTAGATAGTCTTATTGAAGGACGTTATCAATTTTTATCGGCCGTTACGGGTAAAGTTAGCCAGGGAAAATATATTTATTATAATGCAACCGTACCGGGTACAATACTTTTAGAATTAACATCCATTTCGGGTGATGCCGATTTATACGTATCACAAAAAACTAAAAATCCTACATGGGATCATCCAAATAATTATTGCTTACAATCAGTTACATGTGGCCTCGATTCAATTCTTATTCCTAAAAGGTAAAAATATTATCTCATATAATAAATATTAATTTTCATTTTATTTTAATTAATTAAAAATTAAATAAATTTAATTAATTAAAAATTAAAAAATTTAGTTTTAGTAGACCATTAGGAATTGGAATTTATGGCCACCCATCACACAAATCGAGTCAGTACATTTTAACAGTTAGTTTAGTCGATGATTCCCATGATTTATTTTCATCGAATTCATATGATGAAAAAATAGACAAATTTTATTTTCACATCGATGATGAATCGTCTATTAAAAAACAAAAGATTGATAATAAGTACGAGGAAAACGATAATGATGATGACGAGAAGAATACAATTTTTTCATTTATAAAATTATTTATTAAAAATTTACTTATGATAACAGCAGAAGAAACTGTATCAGGTTTATTATTTTTTATTTAAAATATTAATAATAATGGCATATATAAATATTCATGTTTTATAAATAATTTTTATTTTTCTTTTCGATAAATTAAAATTTGAAAATATGTCATATTAATTATCATATAATCATTTCATTATTCGATTCGAATAACGAATCCTCTTTCTCTCTCTCTCTCATCTTCATATCGAAAGAGAGAGAGAGAGAGAGAGATAGAGAGAAATGAATATATTCATTCAATCACCGACTGACTAACTGATTGACTGACTGGCTTGATTACATACAAGAGAGACAGAGAGAGAGAGAGCTCACAAATTGTTATTGAATTTTTATATTTAAAAAATGTTATCGAGACTCGATAATAATAATAATTTGGCACAGCACTCCTCGTAATGTGTATATAAAGAAAAAAAAAATTCAAAAGAATATATTCATTCAATCACTGACTGACTAACTGATTGACTGACTGGCTTGATTACATACATACATACATACAAGAGAGAGAGAAACAAAAAAAATCTCGTTTAAAATAATGATGATTTTTTTTTTCTTTTATTATTATTATTATTATTTTTATCGATTACTTTATAACATACAACACGATTTGAAATTTTAATTTAAATTTTTTTTTTTTGATTACATTAATAATAATAATAATAATAATAATAATAATAATAATAATAAAACATATTTTTGCCTTAAAATAACACAAAATAATATAATAATTTATAAAAATTTGAAACAATTTTTAAAAAATGCTTTTTTTTTTTTTTTTTTTGAAATTAATTTTATTTATTAAGACGATAATAGTAGTAATAGTAGTAATAATAATAATAATAATAATAATAGTAGTAGTAGTAGTAATAATAATAATAATATTTAATTAATTAATTAATTAATTCTTTATTAAATTGAGCTTAATAACACATTTTTCTTGTTCGTTCGTTTCCACATTCGATATTTAAATACCTTACATACTAATAAATAACTCTTATCATTATTATTATTATCATTATAGATAAGAAAAAAACATTTTACCTATTAATCGATTAATTTAATAACCGTAATAATAATAATAATAATAATAATAATAATAATTTCCTCTAAAATTCATTTAAATTAATAAATATGCTCCTTCTTCGCAATTTGTTTATCAATAACAATAAATTTATTTATTTAATTACGGATCGATATAATTTTTATCAGTGATTTCTTTTATATCTTTCTCACTCGCACGCACGCACTCGCACTCTCTCTCTCTCTCTCTCTCTTTCTCTCTTTCATTTCCAACAATCAATTTCCTTTTAAATAAAATTATTATTATTATTATTATTATTATTATTATTATTACCATAATTATCTTTATTTACAAAAAAACATTAAAATAAAAAATAATAAAACAAATTTAATAGTAATAATAATAATAATAATAAATATAATAAATAAACGAATATAAAAAATTAATTAATTAATTGTAATTGATGCAAGGCAATAATTATTATTATTATTATTATTATTAATTTTTTTTTTATTAACGGACGTGTAACGACGCAGTCGATAAGAAACTTTTTTCTTTTTATCTCTTATCACTTAAACCACCAAAAGCAAAAAAAGAAATTTTTATCTTAGAGCGAGGGGGGGGGGAAATAATCACCCTTAACGTATTATTATTATTATTATTATTATTATTATTATTATTATTATGCGTATAAAAACATTTAAAGATACGTACGTTCATCGTACAACGTACACATACACACATATACATAATAATAATAATAATAATAATAATAAAATATAAACAAATCATTACGATAATAATAATAATAATAAATTTTTTTTTTCATCATATCAAATAATTACTTATTTATTTATTTACATTGAGAGCGAATCGAATAATAATAATAATAATAATAATAATAATAATAAGAGATTGGAAAATCATTTTTTAATTTTTTTTTTTTTTTTCTGGACGTTTTTCCCAATTTCTCTCTCTCTCTCTCTCTCACACACACACACCAACAAACAAACAAACAGACAACATTCTCTTTCTTATACGTATATGAAATTTTACTTATTCATTATTATTATTATTATTATTATTATGTATTATTTATTATTAATAAATTACAAAAATTACATTTACAAATAAGAAAGGATTATATATATATATATATATATATATATATATATATATATATATATATATATATATATATATATATATATATATTATATATTATAAAAGAATGTTCATTACATAATTATAAAATATTATTATTATAAAGAAGGGGGAGCGGGGGGAGGGGAGCGGAGGGGGGGGAAAAATGTTTCAATACTAAAAACACTACTAAAAACTTTGGACATTGATTGTGATGGTTATTTATTATTATTATTATTATTATTAATTAATTATTTTTTATATTACGATAATTCCTCTTAATTTTTTTTTTTTCTTTTGTAAATAAATAAAAAAAAAAAAAAAATCCAGTGATTATGATTACGAGTTTAGTGATAATAATAGTGATAATAGTGATAATGATAATAATTTTACAAAATTCCATTTGTTAGGTATTGAAAACCGTCGTAGAGTTTCGTGCTCAACGAGTGAATGCTCGATTCGACCAAATTATCCACGAGCAATTGCAAACGTTCTTCCGTCATGTTTAAATGGAAACGATTTTTCAAATTGGAAACCGTCGCACTCCCGGATTTGAAACAAGGCAATTGAGAACTCGAACGCATTATTTCGACGATGCTCAATATGTTTTCCATGTGTTTCCTCGCCGCGACCAATCCTTGGAGTATTAATATTTTATAATATTCAAACATGTCGGATCCCAAACCGCCCATGACGGCGACAAATTCCGGAGTCAATTTAAACGGGGACGTTTCGAAACCGAGATTTTTCGGCGACGCCGACAATATGAAACCGTAGTCTATGTGAATGACGTGTCCCTCGTTCGTAAGCAATATGTTTCCGTTGTGCCTGAAAATAATTTCAAGAATTTCGGTGATCGAATCATTGCTGCCACTGCTCCTGCCACTTCCACCGCCGCCACCACCACCACCACCACCATCAACCACGACATATAATTACCTATCTTTGACTTGTATGACGTAACAAATGATAGAATAAGCGGCGCAAGATTGTACGAAATTCCTTTGTGCCGTTAAAAATGATTCTGACGTCACGGGACCGAATTCCTGTTCGAAATATTCGGGAAGAGACAATTGGCAATGTTTTCGTATTTGATGAAGTGAAACCGTGTTTGGAATCGTTTCAATTAAACCGCTATCGTTGGACAAACACAAAATCCTTAAACGAACAAAAAAAATAAATAAGAATTTACGATCGTTATAAAATCGGACGAATGACGTGACGTAACGTAAAACGGGGAAGCAGAAAACTCTTCCGCGCTGGACAAAAAGTTTTTTTTTCATTCATTTTCCGTTAATTGATGAGTCTAATTAAAAAGAAAAAAACTCGTATGATTCGCGTTAGGTAATTTTAAACTTTTTTTTTTTTAGGAAATCGCCGTGAGGCGTATTATTGTGTGTGTGTGTGGGTGTGTGCGCCACACACAATAATACGTATGCCTCATACACACAAACAAACAACACACTAACTTAAACACACACACAAAAACAAACAACACACTGACTTATACACACACTAACTAACTTAAACACACACACACACACTAACTAACTTAAACACACACACACACACACACACTAACTAACTTAAAACACACACACACACACAAACTAACTTAAACACACACACACACACACACACACACACACACACACACACACAAACTAACTTAAACACACACACACACACACACACACACACAAACTA